>NW_008825428.1:3814904-3819180 GCF_000699105.1 Pygoscelis adeliae
GCATGGGAAGCTGAAAAGTCCTTGACTAGTGTAAGCACTGCTCAGCAACAACTAAAACATGGGTGTGTTATCAACATTGTTCTCATCCTAAACCCAAACCACAGCACCGTACCAGCTACTAGGAAGAAAATTAACTCTATCCCAGCCAAAACCAGGACACCATATCTTCTTATACATTCCTAAATTTTACACATTCCTAAATCTTTTTATCAGGAAAATTCCACGTTTCCAGTTCAGTTTCCTGAACTTTACATCGTAGCCACGTGCATTCTTTTAGGACACAGCTCTCTTTTAGGATGAAAAAATCAATTTTATCTTTTACTTCATAGGTACCTCAGTAGTTGTTTTGAGGCTATATGCCCAATATTACCAGTAGGAGAGAGGATAGTTCTCTATGTTAGGATTCATCAACTGCACCACATGTTATGCTGTTATCCTGGTTTTGGCAGGGATAGAGTTAATTTCCTTCCTAGTAGCTGGTACAGGGCTGTGGTTTGGATTTAGGATGAGCACAATGTTGATAACACACCGATGTTTTAGTTGTTGCTAGGTAGTACTGTTGGTAGAACGCCAACAAACGACACGAGTTTGTTCAGGATAGTACTTAAACTAGTCAAGGACTTTTCAGCTTCCCATGCTCTACTGACTGAGAAGGCTGGAGGTGCACAAGAAGCTGGGAGGGGGCACAGCCAGGACAGCTGACCCAAACTGGCCAAAGGGATATTCCATACCATGGGACATCATGCTCAGCATATAAAGCTGGGGGAAGAAGGAGGAAGGGGGAGGACATTTGGAGTGATGGCGTTTGTCTTCCCAAGTAACTGTTACACGTGAGGGAGCCCTGCTTTCCTGGAGATGGCTGAACACCTGCTTGCCGATGGGAAGGAGTGAATGAATTCCTTGTTTTGCTTTGCTTGCGTGCGTGGCTTTTGCTTTACCTATTAAACTGTCTTGATCTCAACCCACGAGTTTTCTCACTTTTACCCTTCCAGTTCTCTCCTCCATCCCACTCGGGGGGGGGAGTGAGCGAGCGGCTGCGTGGTGCTCAGTTGCCGGCTGAGGTTAAACCTGAACAGCTGTGGAAAACTGAAAGAACGGTTAAAATTTATGTATGTTTAAGAGAAGTTTCAGAGAACAGAATAGGAATAACTGTACAGCATTTTCACTGTCCTATGCAGCTTTGAATTTTGGAGTAATGTGCTTAACTCCTGCCATTATTGTACATTTATGGTAGGGCTGTTTGTGTAGGGTTTGCAAATAAAAAAGTATTGATAAAGAATGTGTGGTGGTCTGTGAGAATTTGGAGAAATGACAGTGGCCCATTGATCCCCAAAGTTTAGAGCTACCAGTTTAGAAAATAGCTGATCCTCACTTGCTTGTGTTGAAAATGTTCCATTAAAAAACCTTTTTCAACGGGAACTGGATGACATTAACACACAACCATATTAAACTCTGTATCATTAGAAGCCAACAATCCTGGAAGGATTAGTATTACACTTACCTGAAATAGCGAATGTCTTTCCTCCTAGGTGATACACTTAGCTTACCACTAATGTGCTAAGCATTATGCTTATATTAAACATTATGCTTATACTATTTCTGCCCTCTCTATTAAAACCTAGAGCTTTGTAGTCACTAGGGAGTTTTCTATCTATATGATTTTCCGTATCTGTTGGCTAAATTAGAGATCCAAATGCAAAATCTAGAGCTCATAAACTTTAGGTGGATTTGTGAGTGACAATCCCTGGAGGGCTTTAGGTCCATAAACTAATGAGACATAAATATAATGGAGTAGGGAAGGGTATTTTTATCTGTGATATACAAACTACTTCCAAACTTGTTCAGGTCATTAATGGAAAACTATATCCATCTTCCTAACATCAGCATTACAAAATTTTGCAAGATAATTAGCATCTTTAAGAATGAATACGTGATGAATTGGAACTGTAATGGAAAAGTGATTTGCCATCATCTTTTAAAAATTTGTAGTCTTAACGTGAGTAAAATGGGCATAGCTTTCCACTAATTATCATGTAAAGACTTACAATGGAATGGGAATCGTACATTCAAATGTAAGATGAGGCATTAGCATTTTGTGACATATGGCATCCCTGTTACTGAAGTGAGAGGCATGTCACAAAAGCAATAATGATTTTGCTGTATGTCATGCCACAAGGTAGCAGTGTTGTGGTACAATCTTGATAATTTGCTGATGCAAGTCGTTGAGCATGGGATCAGTTCTGCTCCCATCAAAATCAACAGAAGTTTTGCTGTTGACTTCTGAGGACTGTTTCCAATACAACCAGTGAAACCTCACTTCGATGATTTATGCGCAATGTACCAATAAATATCACAATCCCTACTACATAATATTTCATTGATTCATTATTGGACAAATACTGAGAGAGTTAAAAGGATAGAAAAAGACTTCTAATCAATAAAAAAATATAATTTCATTTTGTTTTTCTTTGTTCTTGCATTATTCTAGTATCTGTGAAAGTGAAAATTACTACAACAAAAAGTGGAAGCATGTGATAAAAGTGAGTAATATAGTAATTAAGTTCACTTTTTATTCCATCAGTAGGAATTTGAGAATATTGTTCAGGCAAGCCATTTTCAATATATGCTTTTTTATTAGCTGATTTTTCTACTGTTGAAGGCATATGTAATCAGAAGTGAAGTTTTTTATTCTGAAGATCAAATACTGTGGAAGGTCAATAGTTGTCTGGTGAAAATTAAACAATTAGTTCTATTTCAGCTATTCTGTTAACACAAGTAGTTGTTTTTAACTAAGCAGAACAGTATTTTTCTTTCAAGACAGGATCTTGTTTGCTGGGCTTCTGCATGTTGATGGCAATTCATTTTCAATGGAGGTGAAGGGACCCACTGTTTCAGATTCTTTCATGCTCATGAATAGTATAATGTAGAGAGAATTGTTCAGGATTATTAGTTTACACAGGGACAAGTACATGAAAAAATGTGTTAAGGGTTTATGACTGAAATAAGGATTATTATGGTGAAAATGCTTAAGCCTGCCAATCGCTATCAGTCTCTCTATCAATAAATAGAGAATAAAGCTTTATGATGTGGTCTACCGATTTTGTTGGCATGAAACTAATATTGTAAACTATATGTAAGTGGCAAAGTGATGATGGATTAGAGAAGATCAGGACAGATGGTCCAAGCTGTCTTCTGCATGGAAATTCTCCACACGTATGGGATACCAAAGGTGACTGAGGAAGGATCTATTGATTACTTTCAAGGTTGCTTGCTAACATACCCTTATAAGAATATGTTTTCAGTTGGTTGTTTTTCTGCAATACCTGACACATTTGGTCTGAAACATTCAGAAGGTGAAGTTGGAAGTCTGTGAAGGTGAAATTATGTGGATAATCATCCATACAGACCATCCTCATTTGCCAAAATTACTCATATTTTGCTTCCAGGGACCATAGGGAAATATTGGTTTGACTAGGTATAAAACAGTAATGAAATCTGAGAACTGTTTTGTCATGAACCTTTACCTCATCCATTATCTACAACTTTTGAGTCACATATGGTGTCTTTCGCCACCCTTGTGAAAACATGCCCTTGCCTGAATCTCAGTGCATCAAAGGAGAGTCATAGGACTCTGACATGCTAAATTAAATTAGGATTCTCTCTGTACCAAACATACGCAAGGAGTAAGCAACAAAAAGGAGGAGACCATTTTGGCACCAATGTTGGGACCAAAATGAGGTGAACAGTTCCAATTGTGTTTATAAGGCTTTTCCTGCTAGGTGAAAGGAGGGCAGTGAGGAGTGAAAGCTAAGGGTATAGGTGGATAAAAGAGAAAAACAACTGGGGAAAAATACGTGGGCAGGACAGGAAGAGAGGATGAAGGCAACACTTGGAACAGAACACTAAGGGGAGGTTATACATGACCTAGGCCTTAAAAGAAATAGGAAATCATCAGCAAGGGAAAGGGCAGGGTAGAAAAAAGTGTCTGCCATTTGCAGTGACTGAAACAGTTATCCCGTGGGGAAAAAAACACACAAATGTGGTTACACATAGGCTATGTCATGGCGCTGGGTTCCTAGCTGGGTTCCAGGTCCCACGATCATTGTGACAGTTCAGAATAGCCAGTGTGTGAACATAAAACTCTATCACACAGCATACATGGAATGGGAACAAACATGGGTTCAACCAAAAGCTGTATTCTTATAGAATCATAGAATCATAGAATAGTTTGGGTTGGAAGGGACCTCTAAAAGTCATCTAGTCCACCCCCCTGCCG
>NW_008825428.1:3826450-3899088 GCF_000699105.1 Pygoscelis adeliae
CCAGTCCAAGGTTTCTAGAATCTTCTCTCACCCCAGTTTCAGGAGTGGTTGAGACATTAGTCAGTCAAGGAGAGTGACACTGGGCCCCTCCCCGTGGCTGGCTTCTGGAGCTTTCTCTTGGGGCATTGTCTGTGCTCACAGCACAGTCACTTGGGCCTCGTCCCTTACAGGTGTTCCATCCCCCTGATCATTTTCGTGGCCTTCTTCTGGACCTGCTCCAACAGCATCTTGGCACTGCATAACTATTGTGACTTGACTCTGCAGAGTTTCTATTTTTTTATCACAGTTGTTCTTTTCTGGATGTAATGACATATATGTTTGGTGAAAGGTAATTGGTTCCTCTATGTTCATCCCAGAAAGATTTCCTTAAAGAGTAGGATGACTCACAGAACCACCCTAATAACTTGCTAGTGCACACTGATTCAGAGACAGACAGGTGGCTCAAAGAAAAAAATCCAGAATTCTATCAGCAAAACTCCTGATTCTAAGTTTGAAATTAGTTATCCTAATCTCCTTTGAACAGCAGTGATCTCAGTTTGTTATGTATTTTGGCTAGCTCATGTAACAAGCACAAATCAGTTTGTTCTTTTTTTTTTCTACACAGAAGGATGTCGATTTTGTAAAGTGGAAGAAGGAAATTAAAAGGCACAATTGTTTTAATAAATGTAATCTACTTTTCTCCAGCATGTGATAAAAACAAGGATTCTATCTCATTTTTATTTATAATTATTATTTTTGTATGTGTGTGTACACATATATACAAAGAAATATATCACAACCAAACACAACACACACAGTGGCAATTTTTAAACAGCTAATTTTAACACTGAGTTTAGCACCAGTGTAGCCCAGTGCATTTAACAAACTCATGGGAGACACTTCTTTGAAAAGAGCATGTGGAGAATGATGCTTGGTAGGGATCTTAAAACAGTTTCTTTTATAAAACTAGATTTACAAATAATCATACAGTGGCCTTGTGGTTTTAATATACATATATAGCATTTATTGAAGACTGTCTATCAAATCTCGCTTGAAAAGTCGTGAACTGTGGGTTGCTGCTTTTGTCCTTCCTCAGTTATTCACTATTTCAATTATAAAGTCATCCTAGAATCCATGTCTGCTTGTAAACACTTACTATTTACTTCTGTGCAACTCAGTTTTCTTCAGTGAGCTTCCATAAATAAAATGGAGCATCACTTGTAGCCAATCAATAGAGCATTGCTGATCACAGCAGTGCCTAGCTTCAGAAAGACGGGACTGCAAAATGTTGGTTAGCTAAAATTGGTTAGCTGTTAGTTAAGAGAGTAGAACTGTTGGCTGATACAGATTATTTTACCATTTTGGACACACTGAATATGCAGATCTGATTGCTAGTTGGGTAGGGGCAATTCCTGCAGCTGAAGAAAATAGTACTGACTTGATAGATGTAAATTATTCCTGAAAGTACTGTAAACCAGGTCCCTTGATAGACTAACATGCAAAGACTTGCTAAAAGCTTTGGATTTGTATGGAATCCAAAACAGAATTCCTGACACTTACAGACATCAGACTCCCCTGAAATTTGGGCTGGTTTGGCTTTAGTGATGTATTTGAAGGACAGGCTGGATCCTGCCACAAAAGATGTGTGTGTGTGTGCGAGTGAGTGTGTGTGTGAAGTTGCCCATAGAAACCTGTTCTTCTTTATTAACTCTGTTGTGATCACTATAAAAGGCAGAAGTATAATCAGAAAAATATTCTACTGAGCATAAGAAGATTTTGCTGGGAGAAGTGTAAAGGATGAGCAGCTCTTTTTTTCACAGGGAAACCCTAGGATGTTGCATGATATGGAGCAGGAAGGGATGAAAAGTATTTGCCTGGGAATCTGATAAGTTCTTTTCAATTTCTAGTCTCCCTTTATTTAATCTTCTGGGGAAGTCAGTTCTTTGGAAAATGGGAAACCTGTCTGTGACAGAGCTTTGATCTTTCCCCTGTGAGAAAAGTCAACTTTTGTTTCCTCATTTTGACTGTATTCATGACTGGTAGGAGCCTGAAGTCTCTACTTATCAGAGACAACATATTTTTATCAGCTCAGAGAAAGAGGGACCCTAGCTCTGGATGATCTTTGAACTCTGGGCTCACCTTTTTCTTGTGTTCTTTCACACTTCTCTATTACTTAACTATTCAGCACAAAGTAGCAATTCACTTTTACTGAGAAGCTGATTTAATTCCCTCTTTCTTTCAGCCTGCCAGTCTTTCTTCCGGCTCGCTGCTTAGTACCCTTATGGCCTTAATTTGAGATTGATTGTATGTATGTAATCTCTTCGAACCTCAAGCCTAGCCTTTTGCGCTGAAGCAAGCCAATGTTCAGCAAAACTCAATGCACCTAAGCACCTTCCTCCTCAGTGCCATTCCTCTTCCTATTAGAAACCCAGCATTAGTAGTTACAGAAAACCCCATACATGTTGCTGGCCTGGGTATGCAGGACCATAGGCTATGAGGAAAGGAAAAGGAGCAGGAATAATATACTACTACGCAAAGACAAAACTCAGCTGAACCTATCCAAGGACTGTAGAGTTCCCGTGGGCTGGAAAGGGCATAGGGAGAGATCCTTCTGTTTTTCTTTTGTAAAGAAAACCTTAGTTGCTTAAAACCTCTTTTTCTCACTGTGAACAGAAACATCTAGTTTGTGCTATTTGAAGCATATGCCCTGCAGGACCAGAAATCTCCTGGCAGGAGCAAGTGGGGTTGTACAGTGCAACATAATTGGATAAGAAGCTTAATGTAACTAGCACTTGTACTAGTACTAATTGACAAAACCTCAACTTGAATAATAAAATTCTGTCAATAGTATTACCTTTCATCTTAGTCATCAAAAGTAAATAAAATACTTTTACATCATGCATTTTAGAAATGTGATTAATTTTGATGAATATAGTTTTGTATCGCCAACTCTTTGGGTTTTTTAATCAGGAAGTCTTGCATTTTTAGTTTTGCCAACTGGTTGTGTGCAAGTCTCGGTTTTAATTTTCAAAAGTAAGTTTTTGTCCTCATATCTCTAAGCAATAATACAAATGCACAAAAAAAGTTTGCAGAGAGTAGGGGGGGGGAAAGGAAGTCTCATTATAATAACAGTTAATGTTATGGTATGCATTTCATGATTTTAATTTAAACTTGTGATGTGGGGGACATGACTTGATTATTTTTTCAATGGTTGGTACTGGCAAGAAAATTAATAAGACGCTGAAATAGTTCTAAAGGTAAAAAGTTACTTTCTTCAGATCTCTTTTAATTCTCAGCATGCATCCTGTGCAATTTTATGGAGCATATCAGAAATAGAAGTGTGTTAATTAATTTCTGTCTTCCCCTAGAAATCTGTAAATCCACATATGAAATATCCACAAGTCCTCTTCAGTTGCTACCTAACCCTGGAGATGCCGTAAGCCCATTATTGTGTATTTTTTTACTGATAAAATTGCCCAACCAGTGAAATTCTGGTCCTCTGCATGCCTGTGACTATGTGAGCCTGAAACATTGTCAGGCTTTATTAAAATACATCAATACATCTTACTAGGAATATAAGAAGGTAGAAGTACAGCTTTGGGCTTCCTGCCTGAAAACTCAAGTCCAGTAGGTATTTTTAAAGAACATCTAATAGACTAATCCCAAGATACAGAATAAATGCCTTCCCATTTTAGCTAAAGGTAGTTAGATAATTCACTTGTAGTTTCTTATACCTGCCTGAAGTGATGTGAATTTGCCAATCCTATCTTGTATGCCAATTCTAACTCCTATAATAACAAGGTTATAGGACTCTCTTAACCTTGCTCACTGAAACCATTTTACTGTACAGAGAATAATTGAAGATTTACTGGGATACAGAAGAGAAGGGGGAAAAGAGTGAACTTGCTTGCTAGCCTGTGGTAAGTGCAGTTGCATAGCAAGGGAACCTAAGTTTTATTCCTTCTTCAGTTAAGGTTTGCAGATTTTAGGTTAAGTGTTAGCTTGGACTGGGAGAGGAATCCGCAACTTTCCCATTAAGCAGGTGGCCCAAACAGCCCAGGCTACGCAATCTCATGGATTTTTTTTGCACCTAGCTGCCAGGGAGCAGCAAGGGTAGGCCACTCCAAAGGGAAGAGGCGCTGGGAGCTGAGCATAACGAGGTAGGTAGAGGCAGTGGCCTTACCAGCAAAGGAGACCTGAGCAAGGTGAGAAGAGCAGGTCCAAGGGACAGAAATCAAGCTCAGCCAAAAGACCAGATTTCTGGGTAAGTTTGTAGTGATAAGGCAGGTCTGAGGTCAAGCTGGGGAGTCAAGTCTACGGGTTGGGTCAGGTTTTGGATCAACAGGATACGTGGCCAGACATGGGCATGGTTACAGTGCACTTGCAAAGTAATTCAGGCAGGGAGCAAGCACAAAAGCCTAAGCCAAAAGCAGCTGTTAGCAGAGCTGTTCATGGGGAGCCTCCACTGAAGCTTCTCTTTCTTTCAAGGCTACCAGCTGCACTGTCTCCATGTTGGGCCTGAGCTCTGCCAGCCAGACCTCCCCAGTGATGCAGAAATGCTCTCAAGGCCCCAACACTAGGTTTTTGTGAGAAGAACAACAAAACATAGCCAGGTTACTACCTCCATATTCCACTTATTTTTGACCTCTCTATGTCAAAAAACATATATGTCCTTCTCCAAAGTAATATGGATAACTTACCAATGATATTGCATAATTAGCTGATATTGGAGGCAAGAGGTTTCCTTAATAGCTCTAAGAGATTATTGGTTTTGTAGATTGGAATTTAAATGGCCTAGAGCAAAGATGTATGTGTGGATATGATGTGCTATTTCAGCACTAGTTATGTTATCAGGAAACCACGACTTGAAGGCTAGTGAAGAAATAACAGGGCATTGCAACAGGTCCCCCTACACCTGCTGCTATAATGTGGAGTTGTAAACCAATGAAGAAAGAGCAAGGTACACTGCCTGTTAGTAAATGTATAAGAATTATTCCAAAATGTGGGAGGAAGAAACGATTGACATCATCATACTCCTCCTGCCAAAGAACTTGAGATACTAATGACTTGCCATGCCCTCTTCTCCCCCTCCATTTCAGTACCCAGGCAGCATAAGAAGGATGAGCATTAACATCAGAAGAAAGGGGAAGAAATACTAGAAAGTTGGTGTATATCTGTTTTAGCTGTATTATTATTGGTAATGAGCTGTAGTAATTGGATAATTTGGATTGTGAATGTTAAATTGTTAAGATTTTAATAAGACTAACAATGAATTCTTGCCTTTGTATAGAAGGTGTGTTTCTTCAGACCAAATAAGTTGCATGCAGTATTTGGTCTGGTATCCCTGTCCTTGAAGACTCTGTTAAACCTGAATGCAGCGGTTTTTACCACAAGGAGAGCGTGGCTTGGAGCTGGAATAATTAATATATGTAATGAAGATAACACATTTATATTCTAATTAAGCTGAAAACTACTGTGTTCATATAGACCGTAACTTATATCTGTTATTTTTAAAGACTTAACCTTGTGAAAGCTCAGATATGCTTATAACTGTTGCCACTGGGTTTATGCTCCCTCTCTCTTCTTAGACCGGTGTAAGGGAAGGCTAACCTCCCATCTTTAATAGTTAAGCTCTGCTGCACTCCTTGAACAGAACTTATTATAGGCACTAGTTCCATCCCTGGACCTCTCTGGGGACTCGCCCTGCTTCTGAGTTTAATACGGTACAAGAGAAAGTATGATGAACCTAATCTAAGGCATTACCAGTGAGCATATTTCTACATAAATTTTGGAAAGTGGGTCTTTTAAGGATGATGTAGCCTCCTACATCTTTCTTCCTGGAAAGCAGCATCCATTTCCATCAAGATATTTTTCTTTCCTGAGTTCAGAACTTTTCAAAACAAAGAGAAATTGGGTAGTCCAAGTAACCAATGCTTGCTTACTCACCGAGATATATATATTACCCTTTGTTGAAGATAAGAAGTGTATCATTTTCTCTCTTGTATGCAATCTGGCTTCTCAGTTCAAAGGTAGATCCCAGTAACACATTGCCTCATTATTATTTTCATGGCCACGTACCTGAAATTTGGGAGAAAAATAATCTGTACTGAGACCCTGATCAGTACAGATTACAGATCCATAAACTGATCTTTTCTTCTATGCTTTATAATATCAATCCAGTCCAAACATATTAGGTGAGAAAGCCAGAAGGGTAAGCACTATGTAACAATGAAGTCTGAACAATGCAGTAAGCAACTACCTAACAGCTGATGACATGCTGGCAAAAGAAAGTTTTCAGGAGGAGGTGGAAGGAGAAAAATAAGGTGACCTTTACCATTTTTTCAAAAATTAACATGACTAACATTATTAACATGTACATTAATCCCACTTTAAATGCACTACAATTACTACTAATACCTTTTACTATGGTAAATATATTTAAAAACTCAAATTATACACCTGTGTTTATGGGTAGAATTACCATCTATGGGCTTTAATATCATGACTATACTTTTTAATTATTACTACCAGTGTAACACTGTTAGGCAATGAAACAGTAATAGGCTTCAGGCAATGGATCTTACAGCCTCAATTAGCTGTAATGCAGAAAAAAGAAGAGTCATAAAGTTTTGAGAGATCAAGTACTGAAATAAGTTAGTGTTAGTTAAAATAGTCTTCGTTCGTGTTTGGAATATAGGATCAAACGCTTAGACGGATCCATGGAGTCTGGTATTTTATCTGTGATGCAGTCTAGCATCATACTTTAAAGAAGGCAAAAGAATCCCCTTAGTGAACAATTATGAAATACTTTGCCTTTTGGGAAGTTTTCTTCCTCTGTCAGTTGAACTTCTCTTGTTCCATAAAATATGAAGCTTATGTCTCTTCAGAAAAAGTGTTTAATCTTACCTAATGCAACCATGATTGTTATCATTATCTATATAAATGTCTAATCCTTTAAAAGTCTAAGCCCTTGGCCTCAGCATATCTAATTAAAGATATTAGAGTATACAGATGGCATGAGAAATGAAAGCCATAGGGCAGGGCAGCAAGGCCAACTGAAAGGAGTAGTTTTGTAAGTGAGGAGTATATAGGTGCATAATATTGCAAATCCATAAAGGTATGTCCCCTTTTTCTACACCAAATAAAATTCCTCATCCTTACAGCTATAACTTTGTCATTGTTTTTTCTCTTGATTGCTTAACTGAGGAATATTCCTTTTTGCTGCCTTCCTTGTTCTCCTCTTTCTTCTTTCTGTTCTACAGGTATTGCCACAAAGAAAGCCACATTCAGTCACTCAAGCCACTTCACAAGCCTACCAAACTAAGCCTCTTTTTCTTTTTTCCAAACATGTAAAAAGAGGGCTCATACCACGGATTTTAAAGAGCTTTGCAAGGTTTCAAGACCAAAGCCAATTAAAGGCTTAAAGGAAGAAGCTAACAGAAACAAGATAGATAGTAAATTAAGATGATTCAAGTCTTTGGCAAACACAGGATCTGGAGAAAGAAGACAGAAGCCACAAGGCATTACTTTTCGTCTCCTGACTCTGAGAACGGCAATGAGCCAAAGCTTGAGCTGCTCTAAACTGGTGTGAGTTTAGTAACTCTCCCATATAGCTGAAGGCCAGAGAGCTGGTCCAGAGATTGTGCTTGCTGTTGTGTCTGCTCATTTTTGTGTTTAAAATCCCAGTAGCATGATAGAATTGAGGAGCATACGTGGTAGCTCAGGTCATAGTGTCCTATGCTTTTTGGAATGAGGGGAATTGAATTTTTTAGCCTATATGTAGCATGTAACTCTTTATGGTTTGGAAAGGGAGAAAATAATCACCCTGAAGCTGTATGATGGGGTGGTTCTCTAAGGCTTTTATTATAACCAAGGGGATGATTTTGCAGCAACACACAGTATTGATGGCATCATACCATAATGACATCCACAGAAGTACAGTGTGTCAATTGAAAACCATTACCTATAGAATTATGTCATTGAGCAATTATTACAGTTACACGGGGGTATACAGCCCCTTGAAGATGCAGAGCTGTAAGCACATAAGTGTTACAAATCCAGTGCTTCTCCTCTGTGGAACCTACTTATTCTTGCTTCTTTCTTTAGAAAAAGGTTTTATCTTTCCCACCTGGGATGAAAAAGAGTTAATAGTTAGAATTTAAATTTGGCCTTACAAGATAATTAGTATAATCTGTTATGTACAAAGACTGCGCTAGCAAGTCTTTGATTTTACTCATGCCCCATGGTATCAAATCAACAAGTTTGTCATTATGCTTACCAAATGCACAGATGGAGAAATATGGATTTCTCATTGTGGATTTTATTGACTCTTTTTTTTTTTTTTTCTTTTTTAAGAGAGACAATCCTCTGAGTCTGTTGTACTGTCCTCTAACTATTTTCCAAAATGTGATAGGGACCTGTCTAGCTAGGCCCAAACTTCTCTAAGCCAATGAACAAAAATGTAAAATCACATTTGGATATGAGATGCATTATAAAGGACTTTCCTGCAAAGAGAGATGGCTGTAATCAAGTACTCAGTAACAGCAGGATTCTGGTTCTGCAGCTGGGACATTTTTATGCTTCTTCGTTAAGTTGAATCTGAGATGATGAACCCAATAAAATTAATTGTAGGCCATCCTTGCAAACTTTGGGGTTTTTTGAGATCACTCTGAAGACTTAAAGGTTTTGACCTTGTGTTATGCCAGTACCTGGTATATATTATCTGAATGCATATGTAATTCTTATTCAGTGTTCTTTGCTGATTGCTAGATGCATACTATTCTGATGTAGAGGTTAATTGCTTTTATATAATTTACAAAATTCATGTGACTACAAATATAGTTGAAGCACTGAAGACAAGTAGTAGCAGAGCAGTAACAGACAGAAGCATAGTGCAGTGCTTATACAATGCTTTGTATGGCACTGAATGCCAAATCGCCAATGCAAGCTTACATTTTCAAGCTGTTCTCTCTGCCTGTGTGTGCAAACTTACTCTGTGCCTCCTCTAAACTCTTTGTTTCTTAAACATACCCTCCTTCCATCAGTTTTTGTGGGAAGAGTTTAATAAACTGTCCTTGCACTAAGGCTTGGATAATATCTCAGTGTTACTAAACAAAGACACAGTGGTAACAGTGACTGTATCTTGAGCTTGCATATAGAGGAGCTGGAGTGGAGGCAGGAGCCTTTGTAGTCGGTCTTCTCTCAGAAGGACTCAGAGGACTGGACTTCAGCTTTAGTCTTCAATTAAAATAAGATTTGGGGAGGAAGTAATTAGAGTGTCAAACTCAAATTTAAATTGAAACAGTAAGGATTTTTATATTTTAGGATAGCATGGGCAAAACAGTCATTTGGTTGATCTATAGACCCTCAGGAGATGGAAGGGATCTCAAGGACCTTAAGCCATCTCTTTGTCAATAACAGAGTTGCCTTTAGGGTTTGTGTTGACAAATATGAACTTCTGCAATAAACAAAAAAAGATGTCTCTGACCTTAAAAGATAAGCAGTCATAATTTTACTTCTGGTATTGACAGTATAAATAACAGGATCCTTTTTCTGCAAAACGCCTGTGGACGGAGTCTAAGGATTGTTACCTTTGTCATGTTTTTAAGTCTGAAGTGTATCCCAAAGAATTACACTGTTAAATATCCCCATAATGAAGTGCATCTGTTGGAAAGTGAGAAAACAAAGATTTCTTATGCACTACTGTTGTAAGGGCAACATCCTATCTCCAACCATTGCCAGCTTTGGTTTCTCACAAGTAGTGGAAAAGAATGTAAGTAAGGCTGTGTTCTTTTTTTCAAATTACCTCCCTCATTTTAGTCTAGAGAACTGTTTTACTAAGGATGATTATACTTTCCATAAATTTTGACTTTTTTTTTTTCAGATTCCTTGCTTAAATCTTTGATGGGACATTATTGATCATTGCCTCAGGTAGAGAAATTGCCATAATTTAGGATGTCGTTTTTGCAATTCTTAATGCTGGATTAGGTGGCTAGACTAAATTATCTTCAAGAAGTCCTTTCTTTTTTTTTTTTAAGTTTGATGACATAGTGAGTCATTCCAAGAATGCAGATATACATGTAAGGGTGGCTATGAGGCAAATGAGGTAGTATTGGTATAAATCCTTTTCCCACTACTATAAGAGTGGCATTTTTCATTTCCTTTTAAACACTGTATTTTGCACCCTTTTAATACGTTATCCTGTGTTAATGACTGCGTAGTTAAAATTCAACATTTTTATAAGATGTACCAGAAACCTAGTAATAAAGCTTGCATAATTCTAAGACTAACTCTTGATGTTATTTCTAAGCTGTGAAAGAGCTGCATCATGTAATACTACCATGTTGAAGCATCCTAGTTATACGACTTTATGACAGCTAGAGCAAGACCAAGTAGCAACACGCGTTTCCTAACAAAAGCAGCGTTGGGAAGGTGACAGCTGCCACCTATGAAGTGATGGAGGTATCTTGGGTGTCTTTGTCAAGCTACAGCCTAAGGCCACTCTTGTTGGAGATACAAGGAACTGTTAAAAGTACTGACAGGCATTTTAAGCAAGAAAGAATTGAGGAAAAAGTGAGGGAAAAAATCCGTGGGGAATTGTGTTTGTTATTATAATTTGTTCTTAACACAAAATAGAACAGGAAGACAAAACTTTTTTTCTTTGAGTGACAGAAATGTAAACAAGAGAATTATGATTCCTTTTGAGAAATTAAGGTTGTGCTTTGTTCATGACAAAAAATAAAACTGCACATACTGTGCTAGTAAAATATTTACTACAAGGCATTCTGTTGCCTCTGACACAAAGGGGCCTTGAGGCTGAGAGACCCCTTAAAGCTATAACCTTTTAAGTAATTATATGATTGTTTTCTGTAGTGTGCTGGATGAGAATATATTCTTAAAACTTTGAATAAGTTTGAGATGGGATGAACTGGAGCTGATTAAAATTGTGCCAATTCTCATTTCTCTAATCCACAGACCTGGTGTGCCTCTCAAGAGTGACTCTTCATAAACTAGCATAGATGGAGTAGCTCACAACAGTAAGAAACAAAAATTTTCCCAGATGCTTGTAAAATACTTTAGGCCACTAACTCCATTTGAAATGAATGCTAGTTAGATGCCTGTACACTAGTTGGATGCTCCTGACCTGGAGCTTCTATTTTACAGACCTCTTCCTGGTTTTAAGCCATTTAATGACACTAGAAGTCAAAACTTTTTGGGACTTTAGAAAAGTGACTCCTTTCTGTTTATTGTTATGATTACTGCTTTAATTGCCAGAGGGGTGCATGGGTTACCAAGGAGTGACTGCACATTATAGCTCTAACAACTGTGGTGACCCACTATACAGATTTATAAAATCTGTATTAGTGCAGATTTCCCAGCCTGCAGGAAATATGCCTGTGTATCAGCACAAAAGCAAGGCCAGAAGGAAAAGAAATGCTGACTTTAGTTCAGAAACATCCACCAGCTTTGAGGTCACCAAATTTTAAAATACTAGCAAGATGACTTCAGACTTGGATTCATAAATGACCTATATTGTCTGTCACTGCTATGTCTCTAAAAATAGGTATTAGAAATTCTGAAAAAGGGTACTTGGCTGGGTCTGTGGGATGACTAGGTAGTACAGGCATTAGCATATGTGTCAGCTGGGTGTTAGAAGACAGCTTCTGGGTAGCTGCTGTTCATTGCAATTGTAATTTTCCTACAGTCTTAAACACTGAGGTAACTGACAGCAGCCATAGTAATGGAATAAAGGGCTATTTTTTGCATAAATACGTTGAGGTCTAATGGGGATAAAATATTTCATTTATTGAGCAGTTGAATTATAACATTCCTTGCTCACACTCTGTGTATCTTGACATTAAGCCTGATAACAAACTGGCAATTCTGAAAATACAGTGCTTACCTATATTCTCTGTGGAGTAACAGCCAATCTGGCACCAAAAGGAAGAGGTAATAAGAAACATAATTACCTAATATAAATAACCTCTGTGTTGTCTGTTTGCCATTTTGAAAACACCACCTTTCTATATCTTCCTATATCTTCCTATATCTCATATTTAAATTGTGCAGTCTGCCAGCCTGAGTGCGCTTGCTGCAGTTTAAGTGCAAACTGAAACAGTTCTTAATTCTGAAGAAAAATAACATCAAGAAATACGTGTAAACATATCTTGAACAATATCTGGGGTTTTTTTTATTTGCTTCAGTGCAAACTCTTTAACAGTGAGAATTGGTTTAAAATGCTACTTAAAATAATTCTACAAAAGGAAAGGTAAAAAGTGATACTGTGTGGTCATTTGGTTAATCAGTACAATTGACAGCTGGACAAATCTCCCTTGTCAAACGAAGCTGCAACACACATTCTTCAAGCTCTTTACATTTCATGGCATTTTAATTCCCTCCCCAGAATGTGTAATAGCAAAGTAGTTTTCCTCTTGCATGGTAATGCCTAGCCAACACCTCAGGTGAACACACACACAGCTACTTTGACACCAAAACCGGTGTTTCGTTCTAAACAAAACAAACGGAGAATTCACTGCAGTCAGCAGTTCGCACACAACAGCAGCATGTCCTCCTGTGTAAAATATCTGTAATACTTTACTATTGTGGCAGCTGATGAGATAGTAACGGTCTGTTCTGAATTTTTCATATGATATGCACATTTGTTCTCAAACATAAAGTCTAAAAGTAGGACCAGTCTTAGAGGCTGGCTTTCTAAACATAATCAAGATTCATACCACTCAGCATACGTATTTGAAATGCAGGACAGTATCTCATGGCTACGCATTGATAGCCTTCTAACATTAAAATGCAACAAAGCAAATTTAGCACAACAGCAATAGTAAAAGTTTCACAGTCCAAATAGGCTTCTGTTTATCATCTCTTTAGTTTGTCAACCTACTGCTTCAATTGTTCGTAGAAAAGACCATAAACTACAGTTTTTCATGTTAAATGTTAATAAGAATGTAAATCGAAAAAGTGTAACTAAATTGGTAACTTCAGAGCTGTAAGCAAAATGGCATTATGGTCTGTGAAACATGAAAAAATTATGAAAATGATAGTTATTGTTTAATTCTGGCCAGCTTCCATGTTCTGCAGCTGATAGCCTTTACCTTGGCAAGCTCAGATACGATTTTTACTAAACTAAAAGTTCATTTTGCAGTTTACTTCACAATGAAATTTATTACATGAAATATAGAATAGAAGGCAAAAATAAACTGATGGAAAATTTTGATAACTCCAGAAGTTCAGGTTTCAGTCTCAGCTGAAAAGCATTACTTCATTCCCAACTGATTGTAAATAGTTATCTCTGGAAGGAAGAAAAGATCTCTGTGAATACCTAACCTTCTGGTTTTATTGATCAGTACTGGGAAAATGATGCAAAATAGTAATTTTGTTTTTACAGTTTGCCGTCTATTCTTTCAAAAAACATTCATTCAGAATAAAGCGTGGATTAACAGTAATTTTAATATAAATGCAGAGAGATTGGAAGGGGGGGGAGAGAGAGAGAGATGTTGCCATAGCACAGACTTTCAGTAAGCATTCATTTTGAACAATCAGGTTATTCTATTATAAAGATCAGTAGGGACCAACAAATTACTCAAAATAGTACTAAATATCTTTAAATTACATTAACCCAGACTAATTAATTGGTTTAATTTGTAACTTCTCAGAAAAAAATTGTTGTGTACTTAGTATAAAAGTGGTAATGTTTGGAAGGATATGCTTCACTCATAACTTACTTAAGAAAGCCCTTGTATACCTTCTTGAGCATAAAACTCATCTCAGCCTTAAATATAGAATTACCCATGTATCGTGCTTCTGTAATATTTTAATCATGACACATTGAAAGGATTTTATGCCAACGCCAAAGCACTCCTACAGTATTAGGAATGGACTAAAATCTAATGAACCTCCCACCCTTTTCCGTATCAAAAGATGGATTTCTAGGAGCAGTAATCAAGTCTGAAAGTAATTATGACAACTTCACTTGCATGAATAATGTTTAATATGCTCTTAGAATCATGCGTGTGCACCTTGGCCTCACTTGTGTTTCAAAACTCATTTCTTATGAATTTGAAATAATACTGGCTGGGAAAAAAAAAAGATGTTTTGGAAAAAAAAAACCACAATTTTTTTTTTTTTTTGTGGGAAACTTCCCCTCAGATTTTGTTTGTTTGTTTTTATTCTAATGCAAAGTGAAACCTAAGGTCTTTCCAAAATATTTGTACCCTTTACCCCCCCAGACCATAATCTATTGAATAAGACCTCTATTCTCAAATGTGAGAGTCCCCACTTTACAGGATTTGGAGCAAAGACCTAAACTTGGATTTCCTGCATTTCAGGTGCTAAAACATGATGCTGTTGTGCTACTCTTTCTTACCCAGAAATTCCATCCAGGAGCTGTAAAACTCACCTAATCAAACATGTACAACACAATTTAAACATTTGTGGAAAATTTAATTTCTCATAAAAAGCAAACATCAATAACCACTTTAAGTTTGCAAGTACATTTTTATGTTTACAGTTGTACAGTTATGTACACAGTTAGGTCTGGAATCTAAAATGCATTTGCTATTTATACACACTGGCTTTAGAGTAAATTCTGTGATTTCCAGTTAACTTACCCTTTATTTCACTATTGGCTGACACAACTCAATCAGAGGGCCTATCTGACCAGATGCTTTCGCCATCTTCCTTTAATGGTTTCATACATTTCCATTTCTCAGAACTGTCCCCTATTGTTTTAGCTACAGTAAAAAAGTGGTACTCAGTGATAAATTTCAGAAACAAAAAAATGACAGAAATAGTCATTTTCCTGTAATGACTTTTTTTCTGTAAGATTGGCTAAATAAATAACTTGGAATTTTTATCCAAAGGAATACTCTTAAATTTTGTACATCTGTTTATGTTATGCAGTGTATCATTGTGCAAAGTATGATACTGCTATTTTCATTTCCTTGTTCCTATGTTGCTATATTCCTTGGACACTCTTTTCTTTCTCTCTGTGTAGATGTTTCTGTTAGTCTCAAAACTCATAAGTGCAGGCAGAGAGTCAGTTATTCATTGCAATGGAGAATTTGTCTTAGTGGCCCTTGCCTTTGAGAAGAAATTCTGAGAACATCTTTTGGGAACGTATTTACCATGTGTTTGTGAGCCTGAAATATGAATTCTATCTCAGATCTGAATGAAGCATTCAGTAATTTATGTTTATCATGCTAAACTGAATAGAGTGATAACATGGAAACTACAAGACAGTCTCTCTTGCTTCAGTAGTACTGATGATGTAAAGCAGTGCTTACACTTTCTTGACAAAATAAAGCACTTTCACAGATAGAACCATTAGGTGCTTAAAAAATAACGATATTATGGAGGGAAGAAGATGTGGCAAGGAGTCACGGACAAATTAGTGGAAGACTGCAGTCCCTGCAGGGCTTCAACAGTGCGCCTCTCTGAATCACAATGCTTCCTGTATCTCTTGCTGAAGTTGGCAGTGATTCACAATACGGCTGAGTCCTAACAAGGAATCAACAGACTTGCTTCCCTAAGAAAATATGTCTGTAAACAGGCCTTCTATAGGAAAGTCAAATACTGGGGTAGAGAAGGTTGGACAGAGCACATGAAATGAAGAAGCTTCTAACAGATATGATCTCCACAGAAAAAAAAAAGGTAGAAAAGATGCTGACTGTAGGAGACAATTAAGTGAAAACAAAATGCTGACATTCAGTTCTTCATGGAAGACAATTCTGGTTCTTTATTTTTATTCTTAAAGTCAATCCCTTAAATGCCTTCTGTATTTAGTGAGATTTAGTATTACAAGAATTTATGGCCGGTACTGCAAAACTTGGATTCTTGAGTGCCTTTATACTAGTAATTCCACTGTCGTCAAAAGGACTACTCATGTCAGAGTCCATGAACCTATATAGATTTTGAGGAAGTATTACAGGACTTTTAATAGATTGATGAAATATTTCTTGTTTACCACAATGGCATATTAGAATTAATAATATTTAAAGAAGGTTGGTTAATTTTGGAGAAATCTATGAAATTCACGTACGCCATCCACTAAACTTTTGTGAACAAATTATTTTCCAACATTAAAGTTTTTGAAAAATGTTGGGGTGACTATTTTCAAGCAATCCAACGGGAACATACTGTTTTCATTTAAATATAAATTCTAAGGAAGAAATAGATATTCAGAAAAATCAAACCAGTTCACAGAAACAAGCTACAACTTTCTAGTTGGAAGGGAAAAAGCTGTCAGAATCCAGCCCTGTGTGTCTTTTCCTTTGCATGGTTTTCTACTGGTTTTGTTTTGTGGTGTTTTGTGGGGGGTTTTTTCCATGTTAACTGACAGATGAATAAGTAGTAGGATTAAACGAAATTACCAGGTATACAGCACAAGTAATTTATAACAATCAAGGTTCTCTAGGTACACAGAAAATGAAGAATTCTTCTAGGAAAGAATTTACAGTGTAAAAAGGTAGCATTGGTGTCGCAGAAAGATTAGATAGTTAACAGTTTTTAGCAGCAAAGTGCTACCTTTATAAAGTTCTTCTCAGTTTCATTAATCTAGTCCATGACAGAGAGGATTTTGAGCAGCAAGGGAGCTGTATGAAGAATATGTAGACTATTACTGTTCTGCCATTACTGCTGATGCACTGTTGGGTTATCACGCCATGTCTCTTTCATCTTCTTATGATCTTTACATGCCCTATAGCTACTGCGACATTACATTTAATCATCTTTAACAGCTTGAATGTCAAAAAGTTAAATAGTTTTAACTATCCTTTTTTTACTTTAACAATATGCAACTTAACAGCACCTGTGTGCTGAGCTCATTAGAGCTATTGACAGATTTTGTGCCATCCTGTGCTGATGCCCTCACCATTCTTATGATCATGTGATACATTTATGCACTTTTAAACCTATGGAAGGTGATTTTATTACAACCATGATCTTCCTTTGATACAGTTCTGCCATCCAACTTGTCTCTCACTTATTACTCAGGTCTTAGTCACAGTTTTCCCATACACTGTCTATAGCTGAAGAGAGAACAACTAATAACGTAATCCACTGTCTGTAAAGCTGATCCCTCAGATTTTTTCAGGATAATTCATCTATTCTTACATCTGTATTAAAAGCTTAATTCAGAATTTCTTATCCAACATTCCAGTTTCAGGCCTGTCTATTTCTGGTAATTACAATATCAAGGACAAATTGTGATCACTGATGTTCAAGAAAGATGAGTTCAAATTGCAATAGGTGCTGCTAGGATAATAAGAGGAATAGAAAATATATGAAGGGTCTAACAGAATGCAACTAGATTCACAAAGTAAAGGGTAGGAGTGAACAAGAGTATCTTTTATAATCCATTGGGGATGAGACAACTCTAAGTTAAGCAACTGAGAAAATCTATAAGGAGTTTATTTCTATGAAGCAATAGTTAAAACTAACAACAAATAAGTTGAAAATCATTCTATAATTGTCTTCCAGGGGGACAAAACTTACGACGTTTAAGCTTAGAAAGAGGTAAGTTTCTGAAATAATTGTTTTGCATGGTTGCAAGCAGGAACAGGAGCTAGATTCGATGATCCCAAGTCCTGGCATATTTCCATTGCTTCTGAATTTTTTTCCTTCTTTTCCAAATAATATGGAAGAAAACCTTCTTGCTTCCTTGCTATAGTAAACCAAAGATATTTAAACCTTTCCAATTGAAAGGATGTCTCCCTGACTGCCTCCATCAATATGCTTCCAATTTTTTCAGATTGATGTAATAGACTCTGAAAGTGTCTTTGTGACCTTTCTGACATTAAAATCTTTTCAGATCCAGTTGTGCAGTCAGCTTGCCTCAGCAGCACAGGGCAACATAAGATTTGCTGTACTGGTCAGGCAGGTGATGAGATGACTGCTGTACAAACTCTGGTATTGCACCTCTGGCATCCATGCCTAACACTGGATTCTTCAGTTCTACCGCTCCAGTGCTTCATTTCCATTTTATTTCTGAGCAGAAAAAGGTGGAATGGTACAAATCTGCAGCTGTTGGATGAGCTATTGATGGTAGAAAGCCTGAATCTTCTCAATGATCAGATAATCCCCTGGAGCATTTATACCTGCGAAAGTAGTCAAATCTCATGAAACTGCTATTAATAACTCCATACCTGGACTACTGTGTCCTACTGTTGGGCTCTCCGGTACAAGAGACATAGCGGAGAGAATCCAGTGAAGGGCCACTAAGATGATGAAGGGACTGGAGCATCTCTCCAGTCCCTGAGAGAGATGAGAGAGCTGGGACTGTTCAGCCTGGAGAAGAGAAGGCTCAGGGGGATCTCATCAATGTGTACAAATATCTGAAGGGAGCGTGTAAAAAAGATGGAGCCAGGCTCTTTTCAGTGGTGCCCAGTGACAGGGCCAGAGGCACTGGGCACAAACTGAAACACAGGAGGGTCCGCCTGAACATCAAGAAACCCTTTTTATTGTGAGGGTGACCGAGCACTGGCACCAGGTTGCCCAGAGAGGTTGTGGAGTCTCCATCCTTGAGATACTAAAAAAACATCTGGACATGGTCCTGGGCAACCTGCTCTAGGAGGCCCTGCTTGAGCAGGGGGGTTGGACAAGATGACCTCTAGAGGTCCCTTCTGTGAACAAAGGGTGTCATTTAGGCAACAGTGTTTTCAGAAAATGAGAGTTCTTACCAATCTGGAAAAGAGAAATGGTAAATCACTAACTGCAGTATTATTTGACTGGAACTATTCAATCTTCAGTCTATTCTCATTTCCCAGTTACCATTACTTTTTACTTCTATTATTAGTGACTTAAGTGTAAGTTCAAAGTAAATCCAATATATTTTCTAAGAAAAGAACCTAGAAACAGGTTAATGTTCTGAGTTTTACAGTTTATTGTCTATTTTGTGGTAACTGTCCAGAATTTTTACATTGAGATTCAAATTAATTAAACCAGTGTTTTATGGGACAGGGTCAGTTTTGATCCCTTTTTGAAACTGCTTTTTAATTTTACTATTCTTAATGAAACATTTCTTTGTCTTTTCAGCCTGACTTTTAGAAGATTTTTTTACCTCCAGAACTTCTCAGGAACAGGAAAAGGCATTTCCCTCCCCAAAATCTACTACCTCTGAAGTCTTCTGCCTAAGCTTAAACTTTTCCATGTGTTCATTTATGTAAGATATTATAATTTCCTAAACTTCACTTACACAACACAATCAGATGCAGCCAGGTTTATAATCATAGAATCATAGAATAGTTTGGGTTGGAAGGGACCTCTAAAGGTCATCTAGTCCAACCCCCCTGCCCTGGGCAGGGACATCTTCAACTAGATCAGGTTGCTCAGAGCCCCGTCCAACCTGACCTTGAATGTTTCCAGGGATGGGGCATCCACCACCTCTCTGGGCAACCTGTGCCAGTGTTTCACCACCCTCAGCGTAAAAAATCTCATGCTTAGACTGAGTTTCGTGGTAAGATTAAAAGAAATACTATTCTCAACAGAAGCAGGCAATTATATTGCCATTGAAAGAAAGGTTAGTTACTAGACATCATCTGAATACATCAATACAGAATTGATTCTTGTACTTTCAATCTGTCTCCAGAGCAAATAGTAATAATATTCTCCATAAATACTTACAGATAGCTACTTCTACTTGCTTGAATTAAATGAAAGAGAATGCAACACTCTATGACTCATTAGAGACCTTCAGAAGTTTTTCAGGCAATTTAATTTCTAAATGGATGTAATCTAGACATTTGCCTATCTAGTTCCAGAAATTATTAAATATGTTCAGTGTGTCAGAGTTACACTTCAACTTGTTTAGATATGTTGATTGCTAAATTATTTGTTTGGCTAGTAGCTCTCCTTGCAATAGGTTTTCCACTGCTACAGCTCCTTACATGAGCAGAAACTTCCGTCAAGGAATATACCTCTGCCAGAAAAAACAGATGTGTCTATTGATGGTCGCCTTAGTTTAAAGATTATGCTTTTGGCTCAAGCCTAAAAAAAAAAAAAAAATCCTTCTCTACAGGGCACAGTAAACATGTAACATAGCATAGTGTAATGTAATGTAATGTAACATAACGTAATGTAATGTCAAAAATGTTTTTAATATGTGCCTTTAGTGATTGTCCTTAGGTTAGGTATACTGTTTAAACGTAGACTGTGACCAAAGAGAATCTAGAATTTTTCTGTTTTCCATTCTTCTGTCTCAAATACCTATTTTTTCAGGCAAAATCACAAGTGTTTTTTCTGTAAATGTCTACCTGAGGTTCTAAGTATCTACCACTTTCACTGACAACTTCTTGTTGAATAAAAACATGTTCAGTACAAGAAAACCAGTAATTTCTGAAATAAACTGTTGGCAAAAGGGACAATCTTGCTCAAAATCAAAGGATTTGTTTTCATTATTGAGCAAAAGTACTTTACACAAAGTGCCCATCTATGTCAGCTTAATGAATTTTGAATTAAAATGAAACTTCTTTAGAAGTAATTATGACTAGTCTATGATTATCAATTGATTTTATTACGACTAGTGCAATTAAGGTATGTTCACAATTAATTTGTCTGGAGATAAGCAATGAATTGTTGCTAGTAGCATTAGAGATGATCAGTGAAAAAAACACCCTTCTGGTAATGGAACAGGTATTGCAAGACCCCACAGCTAGTGCAGATTAATGACTATTGCACCTTTCCCCTTTTAACAATATAAATGGGAAGGATGGTCCCAAGATATCTAGTTACTATTATCCACCTACAATTTCATCATTACTCAGCAGACCTTGCGCCACTTGAAGCGTGTTCCATCCTTTGGAGCATATGATCTAGTGCTGATTAATGGTGATATATTGATCTTGGAGGGCTGGGTTTAGCAGCATTGCTCTGTACACTAAACTTTCGATTGATTTTAAACAGAATGATATCCAAAGTAATTCAAAGGTGGTTTATTCATGAATCCACATGAACCATAGATTTTTTATTTTTCCTTTTTGGCTCTGAAGGTGGGATCTGAATCAGCGTAGAACTGGTCTTGACTTGATACAAGTATTCACACAACAGTGCTTCTATAAGCCATATTTCTGGGAATTGAGATTATCAGCCAACAGAAGCATTTTAAACTAAACTAAAATACCTTTCTTGTGCCGCAGGCGGAGGACTTGGAGATATCTGAGAGGAAGCAGGGAGTGAATAGCACTAAAGAAATTACATGGAATAGATTTCCAATAGGAAAAGAACACAATTCTCCGTGAAGTATTTAGAAACATATATTTTTTTAAATTGTTCTGCTGACGTGTGCTTAAAACAGGAATACAATTGTAGATAGGCATGTACGATTATATATACAAATACGCCTCATGCAGTTACCAATTGAGTAACTGCTTGATAAAGTTTGGATTTATAAAGTGCTAAAAATAGTTCTGTTATAGCAGGTCAAAATTCAGGAGGAGGAGACTGAATCCTCTTAAATGTACCCCAAACCCAGTCTGCCCATAAAACTTTCAAATGAGAATATTTCCAAAATAATTTCTAAAATACAAAGAATTTCAAGTATGAGGTTACTGAAATATGTAGCTAAAGAAAAATTCATCTTCTTGAGTCTTACAGTTGTATCATGCCAATAACATTAAAAAGACAAATACTACATAATTTATCATTATTATTTTGTTGCTATGTAGGTGTCTTGTGATACTACTAAATCTACAAAAGTACAGAAATAGATCTGCATAAAATGCATACTGTGATTTCTTATGCAGCAGCCCCCAGGCTGCCATTGTATTCACTGCTCATGTTTCCTTGCCATATTCAAGGTGATGATTCAGCAAATTTCAAATCTATGATTCTGCAGAAGTTCTATCTTCTTTCCATATTCTTAGACCATTAACCACACTAAAAGCTATTCCAGTCTTCATTGTCCAATGAAAGGAATAGCAAGGGCCATGATTCATCCACAGATGCAGGAAGTAATAATGAGAACATTTGTTTGAAGATTGAACTGAGTCATATGCTTATCCATATTTATGGTGACAGAAAATAAGGCCTTTATATGTATGAGCAAGGTCAGACATGCACGTTTGAAGAGCACACA
The DNA here is from genome assembly GCF_000699105.1 of Pygoscelis adeliae. Classification (NCBI taxonomy): domain Eukaryota; kingdom Metazoa; phylum Chordata; class Aves; order Sphenisciformes; family Spheniscidae; genus Pygoscelis; species Pygoscelis adeliae. Next base: position 3,848,514 of record NW_008825428.1, read on the forward strand.
CAGAGATTATCCTGGGCATTGGAGAAATTATTGAACGTATTATAAACCTGAGGCCTATGAATGTTAAAAAAATTCTGCAGTCCTTTAAAGAGATTTTAAATTCCTACCCTTTAAGCATGATAAACATGGGAACATGAACAGAATTATACTTCTCTACAGGCTTCCATTGACGGAAACATGAGATACGACTCTGTACATCCATGGTACTCTTACGGATCCTACCCATAGAAGTTACTGGCTAGAGACAAATATTTCATAGAAAGAAAAGCCATGAAAAAGGCAAAGCAAGCAAACACACTACATCATTAACTTTTTCACACCACTTCACACTGTAAACACTGAATATAAACAGCTTGTTTTGTTTCATGAGAGTTGCTTCTCTCCCCATCACTTACTAATTCTGATTGATAAGACAGCTTCTTATGACTTCGGGCTCTAGAACATCTTGCCAGTCCTCCATGGGCAATAGGTTTTTAGTGAGATTTTGCAGCAAATCACTTTGCTCTGTCATACTTTGGCCTTTACCTTTTCCTCTGAAGATAATTACGTTTGATGACAGTCTTGCATAACGTGCATCTTACTAGTAATGGAGTATCTTACAAGTTTTGTAAGAGCATTATAATAGCATAGCATCAGATTTATCTAGGCATGTTCAACACACTCCTGTACTATCAAATGACATTTCAGCAGCCATTCAGATGAATCTTTGAGCTTCATTGGAATTTATCTCTGAGGGTGTTTGAGAACATGAATAATGAATCACAAGCAAGTTTTACTAAATATAACAGCTGTCAGCTAAAATGTATGGTTAGTAGAACACAGTGGATTCCTGGTGTGGGAGTAAAAGACAAGTTAAAAAAAAAATCTGATAAATGACTGGATTCCTGGTGTGGGAGTAAAAGCAAGTTAAAAAAAAATCTGATAAATGACTAACGGTTAATGTACTATCTTATTTACCTACTTATTCCATCTTTTTTTTTTTTTAAATGTATTTCCTGAAAGAAAATGGCCACGAATGTGGAAGCCATTATTGTTTTTTACCTGTATGAGCTTGAACGCAAAGTGTTGAAGGTACTAAATTCCTAGGTAGGCACATAACTTGACTCCTGAGAATTCAGTGTCTCCAGTATCTCTAGGATTTGGGCCCTCATTGGTATAACTGTAGCACTAAAAGTCTTGAAATATTTTCTGTTTATGAAGAATAGCTTGGAGGTGGAATCCTGTTCTGATAGAACATGGTATTGGCAACAGAAAATAAGCAGAATTACTATAACTTCACTTGCTGTGCTGCTGCCATGCTGCAACCTGTCCCTAACTTTCTAATGCAGTACTTCTTTCATACTGCTTCCTCTGCTTACACCCATTGTTGTTCTCTGTTCATTTGCACAACATTTTCTATTTCATGAGTCCCTGAAGGACTCATGGACAAGGAGCATGTATGTCCTCTTGTTCATAATGTATCATTGCCATTCAGTGCTGAGGGATGTTCAACAAGGCCAAGTGCCGGGTCCTGCACTTCGGCCACAACAACCCCATGCAGCGCTACAGGCTTGGGGAAGAGTGGCTGGAAAGCTGCCTGGCGGAAAAGGACCTGGGGGTGTTGGTCGACAGCCGGCTGAACATGAGCCGGCAGTGTGCCCAGGCGGCCAAGAAGGCCAATGGCATCCTGGCCTGTATCAGAAATAGTGTGGCCAGCAGGAGTAGGGAAGTGATTGTGCCCCTGTACTCGGCACTGGTGAGGCCGCACCTCGAATACTGTGTTCAGTTTTGGGCCCCTCACTACAACAAGGACATTGAGGTGCTGGAGCATGTCCAGAGAAGGGCAATGAAGCTGGTGAGGGATCTGGAGAACAAGTCTTATGAGGAGCGGCTGAGGGAACTGGGAGGTGGGTGTCGGTCTCTTCTCCCAAGTAACTAGCGATAGGACGAGAGGAAATGGCCTCAAGTTGCACCAGTGGAGGTTTAGATTGGACGTGAGGAAAAAATTTCTTTACTGAAAGAGTGGTTAAACATTGAAATAGGCTGCCCAGGGAAGTGGTTGAGTCACCATCCCTGGAGGTATTTAAAAGACGTGTAGATGAGGCACTTAGGGACATGGTTTAGTGGGCATGGTGGTGTTGGGCTGATGGTTGGACTTGATGATCTTAGAGGTCTCTTCCAACCTTAATGATTCTATGATTCTATGATTCTTTGTTAATTATTCTGAAATTGTTGCCTGGTCTTTACTCACCCTACTTGAACTAATTTCCATGGAAGCCACTAGGAGAGGTGATGAGTACAAACCTCTCAGCACTGATGGTTTTAAAAAGAGCATAGTCTATCTATTCTTAGCTTTAGCACTGCTGAATTTAGCATCAAGAAGCTGTTTGTCTGTATAGTGGCAGGTGTTGACTAGTGAGTTGGAAAGACTTTGCCAGGAAACTCATGGCTATGACTTTGATGACTGAGATTAATGCATTCTGCAATGTCTTTGAGTTTTCAAACTTCTTTTGAACTCCTTATAAAGTTTTAATAAAGTTTGTTTATTAAATCTCCAGTTCTGGAGTATTGTTTAGAGCTTGTTCAGTTATTAACCTTTTATACATATGCACATGTAATATATATAAATAGTATCACTCTTGCCTTTTTTTTATGTATAAAAGCAACACAAAATAGTAGATTTTATTATCTATATCACATTACATATTTTTCACCTTATGATACCCGGGCTGTGTTTGATATGATCTTTTTACCACACACAAAATGAGCTTATCTTCAGGCAGCAGTTTGAAAAAAATTAAGCTTCCACATCAGGCACGACTGGGAACGTATGCTCATCTCTGAAATCAGCAGGGCCCATTGAAGAACTGGCCATACGTTACAGACTTAAATTGACATCTAACAGATCCTTAGAAAGCAAGGCTGCTGCTGTTCTGGCTCATGTTTATGTTTCCCTGCTTAGGTGTGGTTTCAGGTTTTGACATTTTTCCAAAAGCAAGAGCAGCTCTTTTTTAAGGGGAGGGAAACCTCCCACATGCATTAGTTGTGCAGGCACATAAAGGAGTTAAAATCTTGGCCCAGGCTCTTAATGTGAGTCTGTAGTGCCATAGAGGGGCCCCTACTGGCCTTAAGATATGTTGACCCAGTAATTCATTTAGTCATGGATTATTTCATTTGTTTCTGTGTGTGCCATAACTATGTAATCATCATGATGTGTTCTGTGCCCGCATGTGGGATTACGATGTTGAATTTTTTTTTTTTTTGATATCCAGTCAGATAGAGAAAAAGAAAAGCTGGTGAAAGCATCCAGCAGCTGGAGATGAAGTAAATTTGGCACACTCGCATTCCTTAGGCTACCTGCTAGCAAACAAGAACAAAATTCAGTGCAGCATACAAAAGTTATGTGTTACACAAATCTCATTATCTGTATTTATTTGGGAGGTAGTAAACATCTTTTAGCACTGTGTGAAGTGAGGATGCCCATGGCCATGAGCTCTTCCAGTTCTGAACTCTAATTTGAGGCATTGCAATAGCTGCTGAAAACTGTGAAATAATCTACATGTTTTCTTCCAAAGGGAATATCATGATTTAGAAGTGTTATATTTTGCAAGTGCCAACAGAATGCTAAAAAATCTTTCAGCTTTTCTCTTAACCCACACTGGATCTCAGATGTGCGCTGCAAGCAATTTTTGATGGTAATGTTTGTTGGAGGCCGTTGGAGGTACAGATGCTGTGTATTTGGCAATACACATCAGGAAGGCTCAGGTTGGGAATCAGAGGTCCTGGTAATACAAACCATAATATAAAATCTCAGCTTTCTAAGGAATTACTGACAGTAGCTTATTGTCAGCTTTAAATATTTAGTCTAATAAAATCATGAGCCAAAGCAAGTCACATGCTTGACTGCTACTTTCGGGAAATTGTTGCAGTGTTTATTGTATATGGATGAAGAAACAGGGGCACTGTAAACTGTTTTACAGGATTTTTTAAATTAAATTTGGAGTCCAAGTACCTTTCTAGCTTCAGACTTTTGTGAAGTTAATTGTTTGGAAACCAGTCAGTTCACTGCAAGAAATTGCGGTAAGTCTGATGGCATTATGAAGAGAATCAGAAGGGGCTTATTAAATATCACATACATTTCTAATCATCTACTTGATATATCTGCCTGGCAATGCAGAGTTAAATCCTGGAGACTGTTAAAATAAATAGAGACAGATTTAAGTCATGTTAAGGAAACACTGTGAATGGCTATCAGTTAAAGAACGATCCTGCTTGGTTCCATTCAAGCTAGTAATGTAAGATTTTGCAGACTCTGTATGACAAAATATTGTGGAATAATCTAACCCACAACCAAACTGCTCAATAACTGTTCAGGCTCTTACCACTTTAAAAGAAACGTTACATTCCTCAGGCTTGAACCTAGGGGTGTTGAACCACTAATGGACTTCAAGCCTACACAGGTGAGAGGCTGAATAGCTCGCCAATAATTACAGTAGACTCATCCACTCCCACTGAGTGTTTAACTTGGCGTCTTAGCCTATGTCTGACATAGAGCAGCTGGGTCTCTGGCGAGGCTCATGTTCCAGCTGGGAAGGAGCAAACACCAGGCTCACTAGGAAGCAGAAGCTCACAGCCTCAGCTATCTCTCAGCAGAGGTTATTCCCTGCAGCCAGATGGTTTAGCTCAACAAACGGTGTAGTCGGGCATCAGTTGCAGTTGGAGGCAATGGTCACATTGACTGGCTTTCTGCTGAGCCTGGGGTCTGCCTGGATGAGTTTCCCTTTCAGCATGTTTTGTTTTCTTGGTGGTTTTGTGCTAAGTATTCAGCAGTGGAAGGAGTTAGAATGGAGAATGTGCTTAACTGTGCTAGTACTTTTCCTATGCTTGATCCTGCCAGGAAATAGGCTCTAGGTAGAAAATAGTCGTTTAAGTTGCTACATTGCAGCTAAAATGTGTGTGAGCTCTGCAAATGCTTATTCTCCTTGCACTGCTTATGCTAATGTATACTAGAAGTAAAGCAGGGATAAACTGTAACTGAGAAACTGTGTCATGGTATCAACATTATTCTCATCCTAAATCCAAACCACAGCATTGTACCAGCTACTAGGAAGAAAATTAACTCTATCCCTGCCGAAACCAGGACAACTGCTAATCTGCAGTCAATGCATTTAGCTATGTTGAACACAGATGCGTGCAACAAGACTGTCATGGTGACCGAGTCACCCAGTACTCTCTGAAAAGAAGGGCATCAAAACACCTGAGATGGATATTACTGGTGCTGAAAAAAGGTGAGTTTTCTCACAAATTCTGAGATGACAGACAAGGAGACAACTTCTTTCTTCTGTGCCTGCACAAATGCTTCCCTAAGGGAAAGAAGTCATGCCTGTATCCTTTGTGTCCTACATAACTTCAAATACACACCAGAATTTGCTCAGTCTGTGTGTGGGGGAATCTTTTATTTTAGTTCTTAAAAAAAAAAAAGTTACTTAACACTTTTTATTATGAATACTTAACTGTTAGGATACTATTAAAAAAATGTTCTTCTTTCATCAAATGTGGTGGCCAGATGAATCCCTTAAATCTAACTTCAGTGTTATGGAGAGGGAAGGGCCTAGTCCCAGTAGTAATAAATAACAAAACACAGTATAATACAGGAGAAGGCAGACAAACAAGGAAGAAGAAATGCAAGCAAAGAAAGATACATCCTGCCAAAGAGAAGTAATATAAAAGGTCAGGAGAAAAACAGTAGAAATTCAGAGGTAGACAATAGAACAGGAGAATAATTAATCAGGATAAAAAAGAATTAGGGTAAAATCTTAGTTCCACTGGGGGACTGGCTCAACTCCTAATCCAGTGCTGCCATTTCTGGATAATACAGAGGATATAGGAAAAGATGACAGACTGGACGTAAAGAAGGTGAGATTAAGAGAAGATTTCTTTTTTTTTCCTCTGGGGTATGTTTGTGATATAGCTACACTCGCATATGGCCTAAAGATGTCTTGTCTTTTTGGTTTTTTAAAATCTGGAGGCTGCTGTTAGATGAATCGTCTGCCAATAGCTTTCAATTTACTCTGTGTAACTGGAGCATATAGGTCAATTTTTTTAATTTTTTTTTTTTTTTAAATCTCACTGTCTCCTGTCCTTTAACAAAAATGTATGAATTCTGAGGCAACTGTTTATTTGTGGGGGTTTTATAATTGTGTATGGAATAGAAAGGAGGTCTGAAAATATGTTTAATTTTCTTTTTATTTATCTTGTCTATGCTTTTCAAAGAATTTTAAATTGGTCTAATGCTATCTTGAAATTGCCTGACATCTTTAAAAGTGTAACTCTGAGGAACCTTTCAAATGCAGGACAGACTATATGAAAAACCGGTATGAAGTTCAGAACCAATCATAAATGATCATGATTTATTGCACCACATCAAAAGCAGATAACCGCTTAAATCCATAATTCATTGCAATAGTATCATAGTCAAGCCTGACAAAAAGTCATCATGTTTATACTTGGATAGTTCAGATGAGTAATTTATTGGTTCTAAAAAATAATGTACTCACAGGGCTCTAGACTCTGTCAACAATAAAAAGCTGTATTATGTATACAGGTCCATGGACTGAAAGTGCCCTTCAAGTAGCCTCCATGAATGTATTAAGGATATACAGTATCCTGATGCGCTAAGCAATCTTGCTTGCCATAAACTTTTAATGCACTAACTATTTAGTAAGAATACCATTAAAAATCATCCTTTTTCAGTGCTCCAAGCTAGATCACTTTGTCCTCCCTGGCTCCTATGCTACTTTTCCCAATATAGGCTACAACTAATCTCCTAAAGTTTTACACTCATAAAGGAAAGTTCACCTCATCTCCTAAAATACCTGTAAAGGTTTATTGAACACATGTATAATTTCTAGAATGTTTACAGAATTTTATTAATAATAAATGATCAGAAGCTAAGTTCCAAATAAAAAGAAGATAATTTCTTATATCTCAAGCCATCCTGAGATGGGGACAATTTATCTTCATTTTGCTCATCTAAGTAATAGGCAGAAATGGCACAATGGATAGAAGAGTCTAGTATTGGCAACGGCTTTTGTTCTGCAAACTAGAAACTGATTGTAGGAAGTACAAACTGATGCTTATAAAATGTAAGAAAACAAAAGGAAAACAAGTAAGAGAAGAGCAATGTTTCAGGAAATGGAATAAATTTCAATGAGAAAACAACATTTCTGAGTTACTATGCTTGCATGCCATTAGGACAAGAAAAGTCTTAAGGATGATTTCTGCTTGCTTTTCCAGCTGAAATCAAGATGACCTCTTGCTGTACGAGTACTTGAAACATTTAATAAAAATTGGAAGTTCTAGCCATAAAATCCTGATTAATGTTACATTTGAAAAATGACATTTTTTTAGTCTATATTTGATTTGTCTAATATAATTTTTATATTATGCTCATTAGTGTGGTTTATAAGCAAATTTGATTGTTTGCTTTCATTTGGCTACTTTTTTTTTTCTTTTTTTCCTTCTAAAATCTCATACACTGTTATCCTGAATAGGTAGCTGCTGTCTTTTACTTTAGAGCTTGTCATCTTTTGGTGATGGATACAACTGGATAAAATTCTTTTACACATAAATATCTGGTTAAAAAGTTAGGTGCTTTTACTTACTTACCAAAATCAAATTATTGGCCTGTTACAGTCCTTGGCTTTTAGGATATCTCATAGACTCTCACGAGCCAGAGATTTATCACATGAAAATGAGTGTTTTAATGTTTTCTTTACTGTTTTAAATGCTTAAAGCAAAGATTAAATACTTTCTCCTTGGAACATATCTTATTAAAAAAAAAGGTACTAAAACATCTAGTAAGCCTAGATAAACTAAAAACAGCTGAGAAAAGGGTAGTCTTACTGATTTCGCTTTATGAGAAGATTCATCATGTGCAACGAGCAAAATAAAAGCTAAACTTACACGAGACACAGGTACTAATAGTTGCCCTTGCAGCAGATGAAGGCTCTGTGTCCTCATACGGTCTCTACCTTCCTTTCCTTACAGCTGAGGTTTTTTTCCAACTGTAGCCAGAGCTTCAGCTGTAGTCATTTCTCATTCTTATTTCATATCCTAGCTGCATTATGACATTAACAAACAAATCCATATATTATATCTATCTTGCATAGTTATTGTTAAATTCTTTTAGTGACTCTAAAACAAAACACCTGTTCCATTTTGGGTAAAAATTAAATTCCTTTTTGCAAACATAAAATAATTAGTCTTAGTCCAAAAATGTTGTTAATGCTTTGCGATACTTTTTGCGTCAAACGGAAAATCTTTCTTGAACTGCAGCTCCTCAATGAAATTTAATTGTAACTCTTCTTGCAACAGGTAGAAATGTGTGATATCACCGCTCTCTACAACTACCTGAAAGGAGGTTGTAGCGAGGTGGGTGTCGGTCTCTTCTCTCAAGTAACTGGCGAAAGGACGAGAGGAAATGGCCTCAAGTTGCGCCAGGGGAGGCTTAGATTGGATGTAAGGAAAAATTTCTTTCCTGAAAGAGTGGTTAAACCTTGGAACAGGCTGCCCAGGGAAGTGGTTGAGTCACCATCCCTGGAGGTACTTAAAAGACGGGTAGATGGGGCGCTTAGGGACATGGTTTAGTGGGCATGGTGGTGTTGGGCTGACGGTTGGACTCGATGATCTTAGAGGTCTCTTTGAACCTTAATGATTCTATGATTCTATGATTCTATATTGCTAGAAGACACGTATGGAAAAATTGAGACCAACAAGAAACTCTTTCCTATCCCAGTTCAGATTATGATTTGTCCACTGACTCATTATTATATCAAGGTAACTTAGACACTCTGGTTCACTTACACTTGTCTAAACTTGGTCCCAGATATTTGGAACTCTGAATCTTACCCTCTGGTAGTAAAGATTGATTAAAAAGGGAAACTATTTTTTAAAATATCGATTCCCAATATCTAGACACTTACTCGCTTTAGAATTAATTAGTAAAAATTTTCTTGTTTGATATATTTTGCATTTCAGTTGTATGCAAGCACTCAGTTGAGACACTTCCTGGAAATGAGCAGATGAACCATGGAAGCAAGCTGCATAAACATTGTGTGGAAACCTTTGTTTTTCTCTGCCAGTCACGATGTATATATGAGTCTGTAAGTACTGTATTCATTAGCTCATAGAACTGAGTGCAAGAGGTTGTACACTGTTGTAATTTGAAAAATCTGAGATGGGTTTAATTTCTTATCTTGTGGGGAAATTTTTGGGAGTCACCTTTACTTTCGATGAGATCACTTTAACCAACCATTCTTCCAAAGTTCTTCCCTGCCTGCATTCAAGCTTTCCTGCTCCTATGTTCATTTTGCTTGAATAATGTACCTTTGTGAATAACTACAACTTTAACAGTAATAAGAAAAAGGCTGCCATAATGGATAAGGTTTTTTTATTGATATACTTGAAGTAGATGAATGGTGCATCATTGATTTGTGAAGGAAAAGGAGATATTTTAATAAAGAGGCGTTTTTATTACAGACAGCAAACAAAATTAACTTTTTAATGAATTATAAAAAATAAATATTTGAGAAAAATCACTAGAGTAAAAAATTAAGGAAGATTAGGTCTGGGGGGTATAGGAAAGAAATGCAGCGCTGCAGAGAAAGGGAGGAAGACAATTAACACGTGTGATACTGGTACATGATAACATCTGAAAGCTGAGAATAAAAATCATTGGCAGGATATTTGCTCTACCCCCTCGCTTTTTTTTTTTTTTTTTTTTGAAAATTTTCTGTGAAAATTTTCATGTTAGATTTGCTTCTGTATGAATTACAGAAGGCTCAAATTCCGGTATAGTTCAATCACCGCCTTTTTTCCTTAGTTGTCTAGTTTTGTCTGCCGTGATGCTCAAAATCTCGTAGTTTCACATCTGCAGTCTAGTTAGCACTGAATGTAACTTACTGCATGTTTTGTTTTCACTTAATTCGACATAGATATGCTGAATTTATACTTAGTATGTAGTGACTATGCTCATTTGAAAGCATATCTGACAAATCATAGTTACAGGTGTATCAGTTGCATTTTGGACTCGTCATTGCAGATAAAGCGATAAAGAAATTAGTTGGCTTTGTAATTATTTCAGATACTGTACATGGACATGGTTGAGATTCAGCAGATTTACTGCACACGGGTAACTACAGAGTTATAGTATTTACAGCTAGGATTTTTTTTACTTTTGTTGTTGTTGTTGTTCTCTTGTTCCCCGTTTCATCAGGAAAGAAGTTTTTCAGAAACAATAGTTTAAAAAAAAATGTTTTTAGCACCTCCTTGTCAATAGGTTTTTGTCATTTGAATATTCAGTATTCATGCTGAATACTCATCTAACATTCATTCTAATGTCCCCGTTTAAAATCACTTGTTTTTTTATAATTGTTTATATTGGTTTATATTGTTTATATTGTTTATAAAGTTTCTTCTTAAAGTAAAGGAAAATATTTTTGTAATCATTGGTGGTATAATTGAACTTTTGGTGAGAAAATGTTGATGGTGGTGGGAAAGCAGGTGGGCTTGAGGAAAATGGGGATTTTGTCTGAGAATAGGTTAGATGTTTAAGCTGCATAGCTACTGCTTCTGATCTCGTAGAGGACTTGTGGACGTGAGTTAGTGTTATCAGTTCATTAGCCCAGCTCCCTGCTTCCTGAGCAAAACTCTACCTTACTTCATTAGCACTGGTATTTTTGAAAGAGGGACCAGAAGACTTTATGATGATAGAGCTTGAGGGAACACAACAAAGAACTTAAAAGATGGTTGTGTATAATATTCTAGCTTCGTTTGAAACATAGGCATCCTGTCTTCAAGGTAAATGGTTACAAACAGTGAAAATTAATTCCACTGAATTATTGTTTTGCCTTTTCAGGTATGATATCCACTGCATTCTAATGATTTATTCTTTTTTTTCAAATATGTTGTTTTTCTTTTAATTAAAATTATCTTTATTATGGGTAAATGTAACTCTGCTAATTATGCTTGAGCATTTTTTTAGAACTTCATAATGCTTTAATTCTCAAGAAAAGCTATACACACCTAAATATTGCCTGCTGTAACTTGAGTGGCAGAAGGGGTAGAGATCACAAAAACAATACTCACAAATGATAGTTAGACAAAAAAGATTGTTACTCTTAAGACTGGGGCTTAATAAACTGTAAAGATTGTGCTAAATGTGATGTATTAGAATGGTTAGCATGCTTAGTCTTACATTCTGAATTAAAATGGAAAGAAATACTTTAGATCACAATTGTTTAGAAATTATCACAATGAGATAATAACTAATACATTACAAGATTTTTGCAACAAATGACTGAGTTTGAATTTTTATCCTGAAAAAAAGAATATGCTTTATGTGATTTAGATGATGCTTTAATATGAGTAGCACTTCTTATACCAAGTACACTGTGCTAAACAAGAAAAAATAATAGTACAGGAAAAAAATGCATTCAGGAAATAAAGTAGTTCATTATTGTCGTTTATCTTCTCTGAGTTACACAGGATATCATAAAAGTGTGTTGATGAAGTCTTGGTAGGGTTTTAAAAAAGCAATTTTCAATAGCATGTCTGCAGCTTTCTAAAAGGAGCATGGGTGAACTTCAAACTTTGCTACGTCGAGCAAACAGACTGTATAGAAATCTAAACAACTGTTTGAATGGCTGATTTTCTTTTTTTTTTTAAGAGCTGCAAATTCCAGTGCCTGCTTCTAGAATTTGTCTTCCTCTGAATTCAGCAACTCACAAAGGCTGAGAGTTGCATAAGAAAGAACCGTTATAGTTTCTTTGTTAGCAGCCTTCCAATGTCATGGTAAGTGACATGTTATCGTTTAGAAATAATTCAATGTATAACTTTACAGACTGGCTCAAATTAGATATGGATACTATTGACACTTGGAGATAAGGTGATGCAGCAAGAAAACTAAGCTTTTTATATTATGTTAATTGCAACTCAAAAAATGGCAAGTTTATTGGAACGTTCTTATGGAGAGACATCCAATCATTCCACCTTACAGCCATATTTCTAAGGGTTCTGTTTTCTTTTTACTCTGCTCAGAAGAGCATATCATATTACTTACTCGGTTTTAATTTCATTTTTTTAATAGATATTTCTCAACCATTTTTTATATTAAATCATCCATATTAGATGATGATTAGACAAAGGTTTTCCTTGTTTATGCACTTTTTAAGTAACATTTTTAAAGTTGGGAGAGAAAATGTTAATGTGAAAGTGAAAATTATGAGAGAATAGAGAACTTATGTGAAGTCTTGAAGAAGTTTAGAAGAAAAAATGTTTGGGGGCATGGTGTTTTAAAAAAAAAAGGGGGGGGGCGGATAAAAAAAGGTGAAGGGTATAAAATTCTTGTACGTCACAACATGGAAGTGTGAATCTGACCCATGCTTAGGGCCAGACACTGTCACCTCTGAGGTACAGAGTATTTCCTCCAGCACACAGGATCCAAATATTAATAAATTAGAATTTTACATCCATAATAGAAATTATAGCAACACTGAACTGGAAAGGACAGCTGTCTGTAATCACAGGTAACTATCATAATAAATGTCAACTTAGGATAGCTCAGGTGAGGCCTCTTTCCTTACTCACTCTTTCTCCTTGTTTACCTTTGGTCCCACATTCTATAAGACCTGTTTTAGGGATTAAGCATAATGAGTGAAAATAAAGAGATATACTATATACAGATAGAGTGCTAAGCTGCCCTTGGTTGAACTGAACGTGTCAGCTTAAAACTATTGTATTTTTTATAAATAATAATAAACAACTGTAGTTAGGATTAGAGATTCATTGTATTAGGTGTTTTGTGGAAATGAAGACATTTTCTCTAAGGGTTTATAATCTTATCTGAAATAAGCCACTGAGTAAAAGTAGGACAGAGATAGCGAGGCAAGAGGAAAACATGCAGGCAGGCTAGTTAAGAGGCACAACTTAATGGAGGCAGTTTGTCTGATATTTGTTTACCTTTCTAAGTAGATAGTATTGACTAAATAAAAATACTACTCACTTTATTAGTGGTAAGGAGCTCAGTATCTCTTAGATATCAGGAAAAAGTGGAACTATCTTCATTTCCATTCATGTGTAAACTGCACAAAAAAAGTAAAAGTTAAAACCTTTAGGAGGGAACTAGCTGCATGAGGTTACTAAGTGGCCTCATTTAAAGTGTTCCAGTCATTCTGTTTATCTGTCTCTGACAAAAATGGAAATACATAAATCTCAAGGTCTTCAAGAGACAGAAAAATTGTTTTGCACCCTACTTTACATTAAACTATGCTCTCTCTGAAGTTACAGGAGCAAATTCGCCCCTCTTTCTTCTGGTAGAGTGTAAATTGGCACACGATTATCTTTTGTGTTGTCACCAAGAGAGTATGAAAGGTCCTAAGCAACAAGTATTTTACATTCATTGAGCGCTGTAAATGGAAAAGTAAAAGTTGTTGATGCAGAAAATATATTACATTTCAATTATATAGTTCCCGCCTGTTCCCCCGCCCCCAACTACTGGTGTGTGCATACTTCATCATTAAGTGTTAGGCAGCAGCCCTGACTGTACGTGCTGCCTCCGTGGACCTGAGGCCCAGAATCCCCCGCTGCCAGCAGGGCAGTGTGCGCAGGCTGATAGAGAAGCCCACACATGGAGGATTGCATCCTAAGTGGCCGAGAACTCAGCAAAGCCTAACCCTATCAGTCAGTGTAATTAGCATGGAACCCGTTTCCTTTTTGCTTCATACTTTTAACAAGCTGTGTCTGACCACTCGATGAGTCCTTGCAGGGAAAAAGCATCTGTCTGGTAAGCACAGTCGAATATGAAATGTATTGTAACAGTTAAAGTGAGCTGCAAGAGGAATCTGTGCCTTATAGATATCTCTGGTCAGTGTCTGCGGATGACATCTCCCCTGGAAATCTTGCTTCACAGGTGCCTCAAAATTAGTCAAAACAGGGGGACGAGTCTGCACAAGTGACCTCCACTGAAATCATCTTCTGAGCAGCTGTTTCTTCACCCATAGACAGTGCTGCGTGAAGATGCAAAATAACAGTTGCAAGCGGGCACCTAGTCATCTGGCCACCAGAGAGGAAGGTCGTGCCATACTCAGCTATGTTGCAAAATATTTGAGATTCAGCGTTAGTAAACCATAATGCTTTGTTATAACCGTTTCTTTTCTAGGCATATAAAATATGAACTGCTCTATATCCAGACGCTTCAGTAAAGATTTAATTTTTGAAAGATGCAGATTGGGACACACGCAATTAAAACAAAAAGAAATTTCTACAGAAATTATCAGCGAAATTGTCAAATTCTAAGGCCAATAGTTTTATAAGTTCAATCTATTCAGATCGTTCCCTGATTTGGCAAGAGCATTTCCACAGGGCAAACCCCAGCTAAAATTTCTGGTGGATAAGTGATATCTCGACTACATCTGCCCACCTCTTCACTCATTAGGTGATTCAGGTATGCACTGGGAAAACAAACCAAATACGGTGGTTATGGGGGAGGGTTGTCTAACTACATCTGCTCATTTCTATTGGTTTAGTTATACACAGGGAAAAACCAAAGAAGGATAGATGAACTTTTGACAACTACACCCCTATAATGCATTTGAGGCAGGAAGCCAGAAGGTGATATTAACCTAAGTAACAACAGCTAATCTGCTTTAAACATGGGAAACACCAAAGGAACTGTCCTGGGGTGATATGACCAACAAGGCCATTGGCAGCTCATGCCAACCATCTAAGTTGGAAACAATAAATAATGAAAACAACAGCTCTGGGTGGGCCGAGATGCATCTGCAGGTGTCCCCCAAGTCCATGGTGCCGGACATAGAGTGGAGGCCTTGACTGGTGTGAGCGTGTTTCTGGACGTATCATATGTGTGTATGTGTCTGCATGTGATAAATTTGAAACTGCACTTCAACTATACCATCCTGCTTGGAAAGGACATCTCAGTAAGTGGTGTGGTTCTGTTCTTGTGGCTATCTCACCCCTAAATTCCCATCTGACAAGCCCAAAGAGTTACAGATTTAGCAAATGAGATGATGATATAAGAAGACATAGCTATGCTAACTTACTGGTAAGAGTACAAAAATTTTAATAGCAATATTACTGTAATAAAATGGTTTTGGCATTCTGTAGTCTGATCTTGGAATAAGGTAAATTAGTATCACTTTCTGTTTAACGATTAAAAAAAGCACTGGAAAAAATTCTGTATTTATTGTGGTAAAGATGTAACTAGGGGCTTTAAATGAAAAGAAAGGCAATTAGCTCGTACTTCAATTAAGTTACAGTAACCGTCATTAGTTTTAGCTTGGCTGAAAACATCTCTGTGAGAATTAGTGTTATTTTTCCTGCTTTTAAAATTACCATGAAGTCAGAGAAAAACAACATTTACCTTTTACTGGTTTATATGTACAACTTCCATAATATTGTACGAAGCATGACAAATTGGATTTCTCATAAAATGCAAACAAATACATAAGTATCAGTAATTTGACATAGTATATAACCATAAAGTATAAACTGTGCTGCAGAGAAAAGGTTTGTGCCAACATTAGTAATTGTGATTACTATAAACAATATAGAAAGTCTGATGTGGCTCCTAAACGTAGCATGCAATAGGCTGCACGAGAAAAAGATTTCAGTAAATGGAAGAGGCATTAAATATCAAAGAAAAATAGATTTTGCATAATTAGCTATAGTAATAATGTAGACAGAAAAAGCATCATGTGTTTCAAAAGTCATGTGCACTTCTGCCAAAGCAGACACCGAATGTAAACATCAATCAGCACAGAGTCTGTCACATAACACTGATAAGAAGGTTCCTTCTTTTTTTCTTTTCCTAGAGCTCAGCGAGGACCCTTTTAAGGAAGAAAGGAAAATACCGATCTTTAAACACTGCAACATTAAGGGCTAGAACTCTTGTTTTCCTACCCTTTGTGCTTGAAACAACTTCAGGACCTCTGTTGCTTTAAGACTTTTGGTTTTGTTTTTAAGGTACTGCTTGCAATGGAAGTTAGGCATTAATACAGCTTTGAGGATCTAGGCAAAAGTACCAAAATGTCTTTGATATTCTGGTCTATTCCCTACTTCTTAGTTTCACTGTGTGGCTTCTGGCAGTAAACGCCTCCATTTCTCCAGCTGATGTGGTCTTAAAGAAATAACATTGTGTGAGTACACACAGGTGAATGATACAGTAAGACTGTTTTTTTTCATTGTCTTTCAGCAAAGTTTCTGGTTTTGGTCGAAACCCCTACTTTTCTGTCCATTTTCTTTTGAGGTAGGTTTGTAAGACTGCCACTGTTGCATATGACCCACAACATCTGCAACAAGCTGAATAGTTACCATGAAAAGATCCCTGGAGAGAAAAAAACTTTTTACTTGTCAAAAAGGAGTCAAAATGCCAACTGCTCAACTTCTTTCTAAGATCCAGAAAATACAGATATCAATTAATTTCCCTCCTATGTTCCTAAATTATCTGAGTATGAAAGGGAACAAAATATCAAAAGGAATTCAATGAAAATATGCCTCTGGTTGCAAAAGAATGTTATTGCTTTAGTAAAACAGTAATATAAAAATGCAAAAATGCAGAGACTGTAATATGTTCTCTATAAGCACTGAATAATTCAGTAAACAGGATTATGGTAATCTATTTTTTAAAAAGAGATATCATTTATTTTATGCAAGATTTTGTATCCTCTGAATATAATTACACAATTATAAAAATTATAAACGTTTAAAAATAATTTGAATGTATTTTCACTGAATATTTATGTAGCTAAATAAAGATGTCTAATAAGAAAAAACCTATTATGATGCCAAAAAAATTATGAAAAATTGTCATTTCTCCTCTGTACATACTACAATAGTAAGTAGAATAACAGAAGTAAGTGGGTTGCTCAGGCAAACAAAAAAAGTCTGTGGAAAAATATAGGCACTAAGTATTGTTATTATATGCACACATTAAAAATACAGAGCTATCTGAATGTCTTTCGTTTACCTAATATCAAGGTGTTCAGAATCCTGCAGAATCCTAATGCACATTCCTATTAAACTGACAGTAATGTTATCAAATATGAATGTTCTTGTGGCCCAAATGAATATTTTTTGTTTTTCAGTGTGTTTTGCTTGGTAAAAATAAGCAAAAATAAAACAAGACAAATAATTAAGCCACAGCCCCAAGTTGCTCTGGAATGAGAAAGTTCAGATATAATGTAGAAACACATTTGGCCACTTCAGCATTGACTGACAGGGTGTGTGTCTGAAAAGGAGGCTATGAACAACACGGATTACGGCTTCTGTTGTAATACTGTTCTGCTGAAGACATTCAGGGAGGCCATCATGGGCTACCTGCTGCTATGTAGTTTTGTTTTATTTTTGCACACAGAAGTGAGAAGATTTCCACGGGACAAAAAGAGAGCTGGTAGCTGACTGTGACTGACAGTACAAAACATTGAAACAATAATCCACCGAGATCATTTATGTAAAAAAAGGAACCCAGAGATATTCAGCCCCTGAGGCTTCTCTTGTAAGGGGCTATTATTACTTGTATTGATTTTAGTATGCAAGTTCTCTCTTTCCTTCTCTCTCCTGGCCCACAGTGCAAACTATAAATAATAAACTAAAGAAGTCTTGCCCTGAAACCATCACTACCTTTGCAGCACATTAATTTGTGCACCTCCAGTTATAAAACCAGAAAAATCATGGGGAAAACGGGCAGGCTGAATGAAGCCCTACCTCCATAACCGAAGAAAATACTTTCCAGCATTCTCAGCTGCCATCAAGACCTCCTTATACACTACTTACACAATACTACTTAAATACGACATGAAAATGTCCTTTTTTGATGCTAGTTCTGCTTTGACTGCTGATACTTTGATCAGATACTTTTCTGTATCCTCTCATACATCAGGCAATATTACATTACTAAATCCCAAAACTGCCAAGGCTACTATGCATCTTGGACGTTGAGACAATTACTTGTTCTCACTCTTCCAGGACACAGGAATTAGCATCAGTACACATGACATTTCCCCCCTATTTGTCTGCTTCTAATAAAATTTGAATAGAATTATAGGAATGATGGGAAATTTCATAGCTGAAATATTGGCTTCGTTCAACTACATTTGGACGTTGTCATTAACTTTAAGGATGGTAGGATTCCACTTTGACAGTATTAGGTATCTAATCCATGGGTATTTCGCCTTCCTGTATATTTCCTTGTCCTTTTCATTTCTGCTCTTAATGTGTAAAATGATATGTCTACCACTATATAATTGAGAATTTCAGAGTTTTGGGTAGGGTATAATGTAATCCAAGAATAAGATCTTCCTAGTAAACATCTCTGCTGAAATACAGAACTATGTAATATGGTGCAAAGATTAAGGCCTTCTGCAGTGGGTTTGACCCCAATCAGCAGCTAAGCACCCACGAGCAGCTCACTTACTCACTCCCCCCGTTTTATTGCTGGGTGAGACGTTATATAGCATGGGTCAATATAGCATTTGGTCAATTCATCTCAGCTCGCCCAGCTGTGTCCCCACCCAACCTCTTCCCCACCATCAGCCTACTCGCTATGGGGACAGAGAGAGAAACAGAGAAGGCCTTGATGCTGTCTGAGCACTGTTCAGCAATAGCTAAGACATTGGTGTATTATCAACACTGTTATAGTCACAAATTTAAAATAAAAAGCACCATATGGACTGCTATGAAGAAAATTAACTCCATCCCAGCCAGACCCAGTACGCTTGGCATGTATCAAACTTTTACTTATAAAAAGCAAAGGTATAACAAATACATTTACGTGAATCAAGCAATGCCATTTTAACCAACACGACATTCAGTTTCCATCAAAATAAGATTAAAAAGAACTTTGTGAATGAAAAGCCTGCACACAGTATATTCCAGTGATCCTACTGGGAAGATCTCAAAAACTAGTGGAATAATGGTGTAAGACTGATAATAAAATGCAAGTCAGTCTGGGAATGACAGAGGATTTATTCTATTTCTGTTTTGAGCAGGATAGGTACTGTGTCCTGATATATCTTAGAAGTTGATCCTTCACTGATGCTTGCAAAATGGCAAGAGATGAGAGACAGTGGAGAGACTAAACATTTCTAGCCCACATAAAAATTCAAGTATTGAATGTAAGAATTGTTTTTTGTCAGAAAACTTAACATTTCTTAGTGCCAAACTTTCTATCTTTGCTGTCCGGTATGTACGGATGTGACCTGCTTTTTTATTTCAGTCAGGAACCTGTGATAAATAACATTCAGTGTGAGCATGTGATGAATCCTGGAGATACTGCTGAAAGCATTCAGTAATTTCTCTGATACTAGTGTAGCATCTGTGTGGTGTTAGAAATGTGGAAATAAACTGAACAACAGAATAATCAGAAACGCTTTTGAAATGTGCTGGCTAGATGGATCCAGATGGATGTTACACTAGGGATCAAATTAATCCTTTTCAGTGTCTTCTTGGTGATATTATCATTTGGGTGAAATACTGAAGTTACAAGGAGATGTTGCCACAATAGGCACCTGACTGAAAGTGAATGTAGCTTATTTCTTTCTCTGTTCCAGTTGGTTAGTTCACATAGTCCTTTACTTTCCTGCTGTAGTTCAGGAAAAACCCTCTGAAGTGATACAATTAAGACTTATTTCACAGTTATTTTCTATACAAAAACCACCTGATTGGAGATGTTTTAATCACTTCTATTTCCACAAAACTGTGTTAGGCATAACTGTAGCACAATAAGTCATTTCACTTACAGGCTATCTCAGAAAATTTTTCACATCTTTATGTCCATAGAAATGTAAAGATGTATTGAGCTACAAGGGGCTGACTTAATTGGTTGCAGTGCATTTGAAATGTGATGTAGGATGATTTAATCAACCTATGACACTAATGGAGTTAAGCACTCTGTCCACTAGAAAATGGTATAATCTTTCACTGAGCTCCTAAGTGCCTGTTTATGGCTCTTTTGAAGGTGCTGTATTGCTGATCATATATTGCCATCCATCGTAGAAACTACAGAAATGAAAACAGCTACTGTAAAGCATGAGAGGTGTGTCAGATGCCATAAGATAAATATAATTTCAGGAGTGATAGATATTAACTGTTTAAAAAAATCCATAATCTGTGAAGTGTCAAGTATTCATACTAAAATGAATGAAAACAAAGAGGCATATATTCTGTATTTGTCTTGTCAAAGCAGGAGTTACAATACAATTTTTCTTTAAATTTTAATACCAATTATCAGTGCTTTCTCCTGATGTTCTGCTAGAATGAGAGCTGCCTAGGTCAAACTGTTTGTGCTCAGAATTATGGAAGTGAACAAGTATGTAACACAGCAGTAAAATCTCTCTCTAATTTTCCAGATACAACAATCAGGTATCTGCATCTCTCTGGACTATAATGCCATTATGAGGAACAAAACACACTGAATCTCTGCTGTGTTTGGCTATCATTTCACTCATCCACTGTGAGCTCTGGAAAACTTTCTTTGCAACAGTCTGTCCTTAAAATATTTAGCATCCAAACGGCAAGTAAATATCCTTTCGTAAGGACTTTTTGGGAACTTACATTCCCAGCTCTTAGGCAACTAACTTACCTTTGCTGTGTCCTGGTATTCTTTATTCTGCATTAGCAGCAAAAACAACTTCAAGAAATAGTTGTTTCTGAAGCATGCATAGCAAACTGATGTTCAAGAAATGCAGGATTTGAGTGCTTGTTTTCTGGTATCCTGGGGATGAAAGAAAAGTGCCTAGAAAGGCAGCTGAGTGGGGGTTGTGGACATGAGCACTGGGCATGTGCAATTGCATAGTGCTAAAAGTTTGGAAAGGATTTGCTAGAAACATTCCATGCCTAATGTCACAAGAATATACATTAGTTATTCAGAAAAAAACAACAAACAAACTAACAACACTTCCCCCCCAAAAAAAACCCCAAACCACAACCAACTAACCAACCAGATCAGAATGTAAATGTTTAAATACTACCTAAATAGAACTTGCAATACCTGACTGTTTTCTTGGAGATTGTTCAAGATGCAGATTGTCTCTCCTAAATCCTCTTTACTTCATTCAAACCCAGAACTGTTGCTTTGTTTCCAGTTCGTAGAATTTGCTGCAGAAGTCACTGTGCAATGTCTGTACATTTGTCCAGAAGCTTAAATTTTTATTTTTGGGCATATTGAGACATACCTCAGACTTACTTGTGATGAGCAGGTCAGCACAGGTATATCATGCCTAACTCTCCTTCACATGTCTCTGTGCCTAAGTTAATATTAACTGAATAGCTTAATCAATAGAACATTAATTGACTTAAACAGGAGAGTATTCATCTCAAACCTCTCTACTTCTGAATAATTTAGCCTGAAAGGTAGATTACTCTCCTGTGAGGTGTGAAATACCTCATCAGACAAAGAAGCAGCTCTAGCTTTCACCTTTGGAAACGACGAATGCTATTTGGGGCTGCACTATCCCCACAGTCTTTTCCTGGTCATATTTTGAAAGAAATATCTGATGTTTCTTGCTTACTTTATGAAGGAAAACAAAAAGATTTCTACCACTAGGTGAAGTCACATAACTCCCAGAGGGGAGTAGGATGAGTGCTTCCTGTTGGCTGCCTTGGGCTTATCATTTTGGCTTGATCCTTTCCTATAACTAATTTTCTGCTGTAGAGGCCAGGATTTACTCCAGCACCCTTATGGGAGAGGTTATAGCCCACTATGTATAAAGCAGAGGCAAGCAAATGGACTTGTCTCATCTGCTGGTCTGGTCAATGACCCAGCTTTTAAGCAAAAGACTCTCTCAGAAAAATAGCTGAGCCAAATCACTCACCAAGTTTCTAAAATAATTCTGTTAACAAGTTATTAATTTGGATATTGTCTGTGAAATACAGTGATATTCTAACAGTTGTGTTCATGAAGAGAAGAGCTGTCAACTAAAAAGACAATGCAGGCTTTTGGCAACAAGTTCAGAATAGAAAATCAGAGGACAGAAATTATTCACATTCTGTTTAGCACCTAATACCTGTGGAAGGAACTTGACCATTTCATGGACATGCCACAACTGGAAGGGGACAAGAGGCGAAATCCATCCTATAACTTATTTGTCATACATTGTTCATTCTGCTCTAGCTCAGTGCTGATGTCAGGGAGAAGGAACATGAAATAATTTTCACATGCATACATTCTCTGTAGAGAGGTGTTTCTAGATATATAAGTAGTGCTGTACTGCTGCTGTATTTTTGAAGTAGCAATATGCTAGGTCACTCCCTTGATTAGCTGGGTTCCTGTACCAGACAGTGTGTGGCATATTATGTACCTCATCCTGTTATTTCAGATGACAAAGCCTAATTTAATTGTAAGTACCCCTGGGATTTATGGGGAAGTGGAAGCTCAATTTTTAAAAACTTTAATATGGTTGCTGTAAAACTTAATTGTACTGTCTGGCTCTTTTAGTGGTAAATTCTAATTAATCTAAAGTGTGGAAAGGAAATGGAACACTGATTTTTAAAAAAAAATACTTCCTCTTGTTCCTGTCTACTTCTTAATCTGAATATAACCTAATGAGGCAATGTTAGTTCAAAGCTTAGCCTGCCTATTCTTTGCAAGTGGTTAATGTAACAACTGATTTTATTCTTGTAACTATTTTATGTGCACTGTAACATGGCTAAGACTATTGATTTAGTCAATAAACACTTATTCATGTCCAAAGCAACCCTAAGTGGATGGACATAAAATAAAGCGTAATACAATAATTATTTGATTGCCTATAAGAAGAGCTAAACACGTGAACTGAAGTTGCTGTCTTCCTCTGGGAAAGTACCGTCTTTGTCTGAAGTGTCTGGCATTTGCTAAAACTGGGAAGGGGTAAGGTATGGAAGGATAATTGGTCTGTTGTTGTAGTTCATTTGTGATCTTAGACACTCCTGCAAATGAGCAAAATGGCTTCCTATCTAATGAAGATAATTTAACTACACAATACCCTCAGCCTCTGGACCGCATTCTGACTCTCAAACTCAGAGAGGCACATGTAGCTGGGACATAGCGTTCATTTTTCACCTGTGTTCGATACAGTGAATCAGCATGAAAATTACCTGATGGAACTAACGTGATTATTTTAAACTCTGTATTTTGGGGAATGTGATCCACTTACCTCCCCTCTTCTAAACTCCTCATGGTCAAGCTTTCATAAGTTTTCAAGGGTGGGCACTGTAGAACTAACTAGGAGATAATAAACTGCTGGACCTTCACCAGCTAGAAGATTTTTAATCAGAAATACAATGGTGTGTTTATGCTGCTTGCAGCAACTCCAGATATGTAGTCTTCTCAGAGATGGCTGACATCTCTGCCAAAAGAAAAAGAATTTCCATTTGTTCCTATCCCTGCCTCCTATTAGAGGTGAAAGAAGTGAAAGGATGAAAGATCTCATTACTTCCAAACTGTCTTTCTTTGCCGTACAGAGGGTAGAGAACAAAAATATTTTCTCCTTCTCTTCTCTGAAGGGAAAGGAATGAAACCATGTTTTCCTATACAGACTTTAATCTCCGGTACTGTAGTGCACATGGCACTATTTGAAACAGAAATAAGAAATTCCAATAAGAGATCAGCTATGCTGAAACCTAGAGTTTGGGCCTGTGGGCAGGGTGTTTCCTCGCATTTGAAAGAGCTTCCGCGTGTGTGCAGGGTTAGATGACACCAAGGTGGGGAGTGCTTGTAGCATTGATTGTTTTGAGGATTTGGAGGGTATAAAAGCGGAGTCAGGGGGCTTTGGAAAGCTGTGCAGTTTTAACAGCTTTTTGAGGTCAGGCCCGCTTTTGCTGCTGTCTTTGGTCATGAACTGAATTGCACCTGTACCCATCTCTCTCTGTGATCCCTTCTGTAACTGCCTGCTCACTCTCCACAGGGTGCAGCTGCCTGTGAAGACCCAGATTGGATATGGCTCAGCTTCATAACCTTGGCTCAGACCTCTGACGAAACTGCTAAGTCGAGAGGAAGTCTGCAGAGTAGAGGTATGCAAGATAAGAAAGGTAAAACTGCAGACAGAGTAGGATTGTTGGGACTGGATCATCAGTAGCCCAAGGTTTCAAGAGGAAGAACATCAGCATGAAATGGTATAAAATCCTGAAGGAAAAAAACGGAGTCAGTGAAAACGGATCTGTTTCAGGGGCAGTGGAAGCTGGCCCTTCCCCTCCAGGCTGGTGCCTGCCTGGCCAGCGGAGACTCTGGGTGTCTTATCATGCCAGAGTGCATATTAGTACTTAGTCTAGTAGCTTGTTAAATCCTAGATAACTCTGTGTGCATCAGCCAATAAATAACTGCATTATACTTTTAAGCTATCTGTCTGGCAGACGCTCTTTGTACAGGGCTAGAAATGCCTGAAAAATGACCCAAGGAAGGAGGGTAACACACCTAGGCAAAATATTCCTCCAAAGAAGAGATTAGTGTACATGACAAGACAGTTCTGTATTTAGAGCAAAACATTTGCTGTAACCTCAGATTATTGCTTTTCCCTGTGATGATTTCATTTCCCTACTGATGTTGGAAGTGAAGCTATTGGAGTGACTGATGTGTGTAATCTGTGACTGGATAGTTCTGCTGTATATACATGCACTTACATATGGTCACTTAACAATTGAAGCATCAAAAATACCTACCATACATCAAAGTAATACTGAACACTGGCTAATATAAACCTATAACAGGAAGGAAGTTCAGAGCCGAAATCAAAATTTCAGGTTTTAGTGATCTTGCTGTGTCTAGGTATTGCAATACTTTACCTAAGGTATCACTCTAGAAGAGTTTATGATGTAGCGTTAGATAAGACTGGCTTTTTCATTTCAGCCCTGAATTGCTAAGTTCTCCAGAAATGCATTTGAATGGTTTTTTTCTGCCTAATTAAGACAAGTATGAAGAAAAATTGAAGAAAAATTAAGACGTGCAAAACAAAATTTCCTTAAATAAACTCAAAGAGATAACTTCTGATACCAATCATTACTCCATTAACAGTGACAGTGTACAGGTCATGAAATTGATGTCATGGTATACAAAGCATATTTTTACCATCTATAAGAACACATTATCTTTTGATACATTTTATGAGTCCATAGAAGAGCATAGAGCATTACTCTAAAGTCACACAATCTCATTTCAAAAGCAACTATGACTTTTTTAACGCAAATTAAATTCCCTCTAAAGAGGGAAATTGTTCAGAATGTTCTTAGCTTATTAAATTGGATCATATTTAGTTATTTCAAGACAGGCAGCCAGAAATACACAAACTCACTGTTATGGAAATAAATTTAGATTATATATTTTAGGAGAACTATTCTAACTGTAACAGTTCTATGCAGGCGGCTACCGCAGTGCCCTAGGGCTAGAATTTAATCTTAAATTCTAGAAGGCAAGGTAGATAAAATGTCTTACAAAAATGTGTACTGAAGTCTTTCTGCTCTCTGAGCTAAGTCAATTTAAAATTAATTAAATTGTCCATTAAAAATGTTTTCTTTTCTATTTGGACCTGTAACAGAACTTCTTCCAGTGTTTGTTCCAGTTATGGGTGACCCAGCACCTTCTCAGATTAATGCAAATATTCCAACAGTTCAAGGCCTTAAAAATGACCTGATTTCTTAGTCTCTGCCTGGAAATTAAATGTAATTTTTGGATGTGTACTCTAAAAATTTATCTTATGTAAAATGCTGGACAGAAAATATTGAATTTATTCACAGTTTTCTTATCTTTAGATCATTTGGATAAGAAATAAGTTGTCTGTACTGCACCTGAATGGAGCAAATATTTGTGGGTTGTTTGAGTTATTTTTGTAAACTGAATTATCAAATTAATCTAAAACCTAAAAGAAAATAAAATTCTTATAATGTCCACCTTAATACCTGCCACGAATGCAGCTGCTATGTTAATGAACATAGACTGTGATTTAAAGCTGCTGTATTTTCACAAGTCTTGGGTTTTTTGGTAGCAACAGATGGCTATGGAATGTTTAAATAATGAGTAGTGAGATGTTCATTACTGTTACTACCACGCTTTCCCTCCTGCTTTTAAGTAGCACTGGTTTAACAACTGCTTAAGTCTCATAGACACCCCAGCGTTAGCCAGCCATTCCGTTGCCAAGCAACATTTAGTCCACATTTTGAAGTATTTGTTTCATTTGACATACATCACTCACTTATTTTCATATACAGACTGATGTGACCTTCATTTTTATATTTTTAATAAAACTAATTGTCAATGGCATTGATTGGCATAGATTGCATTGAAGATGCTGGAGACTACAATATATTTGGTGAAAGCAGAAACATCATGAGTGAAGTTGCACTTCGTGTCATATCGAAGCTCCTTGTCAGCTTTTCCGTTTTTATGAATCTTAAGTTACAGATATTTCAGCTGGTTAGATTTCCTAAAAATACTATAACATTTGAGACCTGACAAGAATTTAGGTACCATGCATACTGGGTTCAAATGTGCTTTCAGAAGAAATGCTTGCACTAATAGTCAATGTTTCATTGAACTAAACCGGTAGCAAATATATGCTTTACGCTATGGAATGCATTACGAAATTTTTAAAAAAGGAAGACAAAAAAACCTCATATCAAACTGGAAATGTGAAAATCGTGGCATGAAATTCTACATGTCCTATATAAGATTTGGAAAAGTTTCAATGTACCTGCTTTAAATCTACAACGTTGTGTCAGACCCTTTTGACAACAGAACGTACACAACAGTTTTGAATAACACAACATTGTTTGACAAAAGAAGCACACTCCTGGAATCCCAAGAGGAGCAACAGAACAGTGAATCCTGTCCTGAATATCTAATAGGCGAGAAAAATGGTTGGATGAGCCGGATAGTGACTCTGAGTGACCGATCTCATAGCTGACCTCTGATCTCACAGCAGACCTTGCTCTGAGCAGGGGGTTGAACTACATGCCTCCCAAGGTCCCTTCCAACCTGAACAATTCTATGATTCTGCGCATATAGAATTGGGGGCTCAGTTTCTTCCACACGCCCATCACTTATCAACTTTGAATTTCCTGCGTGGTCACTCAATAACATGAGGTGCTCTGCAGTGTTTCAGTCAGGTTTCATTTTCACTACCTAGAGTAACTTACTAGCATCAGCAAAGTTACTTCGCAATTCATCTCCTTCCCTAGATAATTTATGAGTATGCTGAACAGCATACGTCCCTGCACAATTCTAGTGGGAGTCGACTGATGATCTCTCTACCAAAAACCCCTGTTTATTTGGTAGTGTATTGTAAATGAAAAAAAAGCCAAGAAACTACACCAAAAACCTGTCAAAAGAAAGTGAACTGAGAAAAAGCAGCAAATACATCTTCCTCTGAAATGTCACAAATCCTCAGTTTCAGTACTGTTAGAAAGTGAATTTGATTTTAAGGAGAGTGACTTTTTTCAGAGTTGAAGTATTGCACTTAAAATCAAAAATTTGTATCAAACGGAAAAATAATTTTAAAAGCAACTGTTTGCTTGTTTGCCTTTAATCTAAGGGATTTTATACTCTTGTGGCTTAATTTAACAAAAGCTTAAAGCTTGAGGTACAGTATACGAATATTCAAATCCATGACACTGTTTCAAATTTAAGAGCATAGTTAATGGTTTCATCGAAGTGAAGTGGTTATTATTCATAAGGTCTGAGCCACTGATAATTACTAAATACATTTTTACAAACAGAAAAGCCCAGGCTTTTAAAGAGTTTTAAATTCTTCTACTCATTTATGCAAGTAAAACCAGGTTCTTACGCACTCAGGCAAGTAATTCCACTTAAACGTGAATGTTATTAGATATGCTAACTGCTAGGTATGTTTCAACAAACAGGACCTATCAAACTGATGGTAAGTCATTTGGGGTCTTCTCTAACATATGTCAGACTCGTGTCTGTTTCCCAATCTGTCTTTTCCACTCTACGCATTTCTCTGCTACTCTGTGAAAAGTCTTTCTATACTTCCTTTTTGTGCCCATCATTCCCTTTTCCCTTTATTTTTATTTTACCATGAGCTTTGGTGACTTTAAAACTCTAGACCAAATATTCTTATTGCATTCTTGAAAACGTCTGGAGAAATACAAATAAATTCTGTCAGAGAAGACAAGAAGAAAGATAATAAAATGACTTTTTATCCTTCTCAGTGCAGCGTTAGTCATTCCAAGTTGTCAGTGGTTGCAGCAGGCAGTGAGAAGGCTGCGTGGCAGGTCCTGCGTAGGCATTACATTCATCTGGCCATTTCCCCTATGTGTGAAAGAAGCATGTTTTCCACCTGACCAGTAACTGTAACCTCCTGACCATTCCTTAATTATAGAAGTTCATTTATAATTTATATTACAGCTGCCTACAGGCCTGTTGGTGTTCCTTTGTTTCCAATCATAATTGGTATGCTTTTTTTTTTTTTTAATTATTCTATTATTCTATTTTGGGAGGAGATAATTACATTCGTTAGTATCAGTAAAGATTTCTCAGTATGATTCAAACAAAAATTTGTCTCACTTCATTTTTATTTTTTTTCAGAACCTGGGAGTAGATTACATGAACATCTGACTGATGATTAGAAAAATGAGTGGGAAGAAGGTTGAAAGGAAAAAGCCTCATCTTTAGAGAAAGGTGCAATCTGGATCATTCTTCTATAAAGAGAATTAGTAGAATACCTATAGAAGTGTGAAATTAAAATACTGATTTTTTTAGCCGTCCTACCGTAGCTGTTAGTGGAGCTGGATATCTACACAATTAAAACTAAACAAAGCCTTCCTCTTGAAAACTAATGAGACTAGTGTGTCCAGTCAGAAAAAAATTCAAATAATATTTAATGTTGAGATAGATTTTTTTTTCCCTCCTTTTTGCACAGAGGGTTAATTGGGTTCATGACATTATCTGAAGGATGGAGACAACTCTGCTCAATTTATGTTTTGTAAGCACGGGAAATCTTTCTGAACATATTAATGGGGATAAGTATGTTATACACAAAGAAAGACTAGTAAGACGAACAATGGACTAAAATCAGGGCATGTGTAACGAAGACGGTGAGGTAAAATATTATGCTGTTACAGTTGGATTAGACCAGGTAGAGGTTGAGGAAACTGGCTTACTTGCCTAGCAACAGAGACTACAAACTGAATTACACGAAAGATACTGTAAAAGAGGTTTTGCTTACATTTGACTTTGAAAATATGGGAATATGTTATGTTTTGGAGAAGGGCATGAGATACCTAAAAACCATGATGGAAGAGCTATTTTTCCACCTCCCTACTCTCAACTTGTCCAATTGTGTAAAGGTCTAACTATGTACATTCAGCTTTAGCTTAATTATCTGTATAAAATAAATTTTGTATTGCTTATTGTAAGGTGTAAAATTATAAGGGTAAGTATCAACTGTTTATGAAATGAGCTGATGAAATTGTAGAGCTTGGTAAAACAAAAGCAGACTTAAAATGATCTTGGGAGAAATTCCTTCAGGACAGAATAAAAAATGCAATAGGAATTTAAAAGGAATTTTCTAGGCAAAAAGAGAAAATGCTGACATTAGGATTTGCTAGAATATGGGCACACTAATATAATTTTCTAGGTGTATCATGGTCCACAAAGAAACACTATAAATACTGATTTACATGCTTAACATTTTCCTCAAGAATTTCAGATAGTTTAGTATTTACGTATAAGAGTGCATATATCCAGTGCATGTACATTGTGCACTATTAAGTACCTATGATTAGAGCATACGTTCAGGCTGACATACAGGTTTCTGGAGAATTTGTACTGAAAATAAACAAATACAGGTGAACATAAATCTGATTCTAATTCAGTGGCCCTTTATTTTATAGTGATTTATTTTTTCAAATTAAGATCAAGAGAGAAATTGAATAAATCCAAGATTAGTTTTATAAGCTGAACTAGAAAGAAACTGAAAATACAAATACTTCTTAGACCGGGTTAATTCCTTTTTCAATATCTGAGGTCTACTCCTAGAAAAAGAATTCTGGCAACATATGCATTCAAGCTCTTTGACAGTCTTCTGACACTGCCAGGAAGCAGTGAGGGCTGGCTGCTCTCTAAGGAAGGTGGGAAAGCTGGGAGCCGAGGTTGACCCAGACCCTGTTACGGCAAGTGGTGGACCAGGTCCAGAGGACATCCAGGGAGCCCAGCCAGGAGCAAAATGGGACGGGGCCAAAGACAGGGCTGGAAACAAGGCTACCACGTACTTCTGACAGGAACATCCAGGAGTCAAGTAACCACAACGTAGGGCTGAGGTGCGCTGAGGAGGCAGGGCCAGAGACAGCCCTCCCCTGGGCTGAGATGAAGTGGGGTACTGGGCACATGGGCAGGGGGCAGGGAGCGAGGGAGAAGGCCCCAGGCGAGGCTGGCCAGGGGCAGTAAGACATATCTGTGTACACAGGGCCATGCCAAAAGGTGACATGAATTTTAAACAAAACAAAACAAAACCAAATGTCAGCTATTAAGACAGCCTATTACTACAGAAGAAATTCTAGTTCATTCATACATGTCAAAGGCACAACAAACCTTACTGAGTGACAGAATTATACAAACTGAAAATTGCCATGCTCAAATTGCAAAACCATGTCCCTGAATACTTAGTAAAATATTCATGGTAAGTTCTTATCAAAGAATGTCTAACAAACCAGCTAAGCAAACTACACAGCTCTCAGCTGTGGATTTTTTGTTGTTGTTTTTGGGGTGTTATGCTGGCAACTGTGAACAATCTGTCTCGGTGGGCTCAACGGTGGAAGTTTTAGCTTAGTAAATGGCTGTTGTACTGTTCTGCCCTAACCAGTGCATATGTTCAGAAAATAAATCAGAAAAACTGAGAACATTTTAATAATTTTTATAGCTATACAAGCTATGCTTAGTTACAAAAATACTAGATGCTAATGATCATATTTCTTAGAGATCACAATATCAAAAAAGAATTTTTACAAGAAAGAGATGTAACCTTTCACATTTTTTAGTAATCTTCCTTTGCTCTTTTGCAAAAGGGTTTGAGGGTTTGTGAGAATAGGCTGTAGGATTCTGCAATGAAGAGCTGACCATATATATTTGATGAAACTTCTCAAACTCTTTTTTAATTATTTGTAAAGGGCAGAATTTCAAGCTCCCACACGTCATGAGAATTTTTTAGTCTTATCTGCTATAAAAACAAACAACAGTCATTTTGTCATCACTTCAAATTGGAGTTTACCCTGAATAACAGTGAAGAAGGAAGGGAAAAGATGAGAATGGATCAAAACTTCCTATGAACTGGTATCCCATCTCTGACAGTGGCCAACTGTGGCTGCCTATGGAAAAAGTAGATGAAACACTAAGCTCAAAGTGATCCCACAAACTCCAAGCAGTCAGCGAGAGGGCTGTGTGAGTTTATAGCTGAGTCAAAACCGTTCTTTAATAGCCATTCTGATCATCGTTGTTGTGCTTGCCTAAGACATTTTCAAATTCTACTATATCGCTTTAAAATAGGATTACTGTAACTGCAATCAGTGTTCAAAATGTGGGTGTAACCATGGATTTACCTCATAGCACAATATCATCTTCTGGCTTGTTCTTTATTAATTTCTTAATAATTTCTAACATTCTGTCTACATTTCTTGCTTACTGCTAAGTATTTAGGTGACATTTTCAAAGAACTGTCCACAGTGATTCCAAAATATATTTTCACAGTCACAAAGGCTACTTTAAAGTCAATCCTGCTGTATGTTTTCTATGTGCAGTACTCTTTTTCCTGACAGTGTTCATCTTGCATTTCATCTGTTGGTCTATGTTTTTACGATTTTGCTATATATTTAAGTTTTTAGCTTCCCATTTTGATACAGCTCAGGATATTTTGAAAGGTCATGTTATTTCAAGAGTCTTCCAGAGATACTGAATTTCTTCTGGATTGAGAAATTCCAAGTTTTGGGTTCAGATCATGAAGATGTCGTCTATGTGTCTTACATACAGAATAATTTTGGTACTCAAGTATATGGAATTATTCAGGGAACTCATGAAGATACTGTCACTCTATGAATCCATCTTCATGTTCACAGCCGTGATTCTTTGTTTAGAGAAAATATTGCTTGCTGATGTCACGTTTGTGAGTTAATTTTGGAGGAGTATTGGCTTGAGTATGTTTGGATTGAAAATCTGAAGGTTGGTCTTACTTTTGCAGGTATTTCAGACAGGTAATGATACTGCCATGATATGGGATGATAATAATATGCAAATTGTATTGTCCATAATAACAGAGGATGTTGACAGATGTTACAGAGTTTGTGGAGGACATCCACCATGTCTTGGAAAAGCTCACTCTTGTCAAGGGATACGAGTTTTTTGTGAACATGATAGATATTCTGAAAATGCCATGGTACAAAAATGACAGGACTGACGTAGTTTTCTTGCTTGTGGATCAGTTTTCATCTGGGCAATCTAATTTCTCTGCATGACTGAGAAATGCTGTTAAGCTATACAGGAATAATTCAGAAAAATCTTTAATGGAGAGTGTTAGTCTAACACTCCTGTGAAATGTTCTGTCATTCTTATGTAATTTGCTCCCTTGAATCACAATATCTCACTCATTAATATCCTTCCAACAAGTTTCCAAGATGTCCACTACATAAAAGTCAACATGTAAAAGCAGACATTCTAATTAACCTGTCTTAATTTCTATAGTTCACACTTTAATAATGAAATGTGGTCTTTGATTGCATGGCCTATCTTGTTTTCTGTGACACAGAATTGGCTGCTAGAGTTATCACTGTGAAATTGAGAATATTTTTAAAGAAGTAAAATGATACACCCCTATATGTCATATATACATATCACAGCCTTTTGGCTTTCATTTGTGTGTAGCTTCTCAGTTTGAGGGTTTTTTCCCTCTTGTTTTAAACAATTCATGTAATCCAGGAGGACTAATCAGACTACATATCATTTCTGCCTTTATACAATGATTAAAAATTTGATTTAAACTGATCAGTATTACTGTGTTTAGTGCTTCTGAAATAATACCTTCATGCCGTTGTCTTGGTATACTTTAAGAAGAGCTGCACAGAACGGCTTGTTGTTGCATTCTGGTACTAGAGAGAAGCTTAATTAAGTTTGTGGAGTGAGAAGCATCTGCTGTAGGTCATAGAAAGAGAGATGTAGCAATATTTTTATATTGATTACATGAAATAGGATAAGGGCTATTTCTCTTAATGTCAAGAGTAAGTGAAAATAAGAAATAATTGCATTGTCCACAAAAACCATGCCAAAACCACTCTTTGTTTATATGAAGTCTTAAATATCTCAAGTTTCTTCTATAATGATAGTAGGTAGTCATTAAAAACATTTCCTTGCTATCTAGACAATTTGGGAGGTAACTTTATTTGTCTGTGTACAAAGAGTGTGGGAAAGGTAAAAGCTGGCAGACTGGGAGCACATTTTGTCTTTACTTATCCACATTACTAAAGCAGAATCTCAAAGAATTTGAGTTTTTCTAGCAACACTGAAGAGCAATGGTAATAGGAGTAGAAAAATTTACTGTGCACATAAACTACAGCTGGACTGAAATACAGCAACAGAGCAGTTCCGGCCGCCGGACTTTGTTCTCTCCTCCCTCTTTTCACAACAGCTGCTATTGCCATGCCCATCTGTTATTACCATTACCAGTTTTCCCCCATCAGTCTTGATCAAGGATTAACAGAAGAAATGGATACATTATGCAAAGAAGAAAACAAATGCAATAGAAAATTATTAATTACATCCCAATTGTATTCATTATATCCCAGCTGTTTTGCTTAACGAAACTGTCTGTTCTCCAGCCTCTGTCTGTTTCTAGACTTTTTCAGATTTTAAATTACATGGGACTGGAGTACGTTTTCCCTGTATATTTGTACAACATCCAAGACAGTGAGGTTGCTTATTTGATTGAATGATCTATGCATAACTCCATGCTAAAAACATTGACGGTTAATAATAAATATTGCCCCCCCTAGGGAAAATAGGACTATGTGTAAAGCATTTTTTTTTAAGGAAAAGCACTTAGAAATATGTAAGTTTTTGGCAAATCTAGTTCAGGCTCTTGATATATCTGTAAGATTGTGCTATATTCTACCTCTTCCTTTTATGCTGGATGAAATAAATTGTAGCTAAATCACAATAAAATAGTTTATCAGCATATGCACATATATCCCATTCTAGCTGATGAGGTTACTCTTGTAACAGATAATGCTTAAATGGCATCAGTAGCACATGCAGCAGAGCTGTAACAAATGACAATAAATGTGCTACAGAAATGAAATGGATAGTTTTTTATCTGAAGGAAGATGAAAACATAATATGAAATCCCATTTTGACAGTGGTTTGGCCTTTAGCAGAATATAAGAATTATTGTTATTGGTGCTGTTACATGTATTACCCTTCCATACATTGATTTTTACTGCAGAACTTTTAACATAAACAAGAAAAACAAATATATGTATATATGGCTAAAAGCTAAATCCTTATTTGAATTCTTATCAGTATGGATGGTAAGAACATGGTTTAGGGACTTTTAAAGACACTTAAATATTTCAGTTTTAAAATTTCCCTTATGGTACCACTCACAGAGGTTAAAGTTATAGTGCTTAATCCTGTTGTCTGAGGTCATTATGCAGAATGCATCTCTGCATATCTTGGAAAGATATTTTGTGTTTACATATGCATGCCTGTGTAGTAGGTGATTTTGCAAGTTGTAAGGCAATATTACAGTATTACAGGCCTGTTTGAGCCCTATGCAGTGAAATTACAATAATTTGTAAAATGGAGGTATAATGATATTTCACTATTCCTTTTGGTAAATCACCAAGCTTGGAGGAAGCAGACAATTCTGCAAATGCAGATACGATGTGAGAACAGAGCATGGAATGATGCCAAGGAAGAAATGCGTGACCAAAGGAACACCAGCAATGAAGAAGGAAAGAGGTGGAAAAAGAAGAAAAAGAGGAAAAAACAATTAACAGTTACTGTATGGGAAGGGGAAAAGATCAGAACAGGGTGCTGCATGTGTCACTCAGTCAAGTGTGTTGTTTCCCTATTTATTTTCCCTATTATTTCCCTATTTATTTCCCTATTTATTTGTTGACAATCTCTTTGTTTTCAGTTGAGTTTACCCATACAGCTTGCTTTTCATTGCCACATAGACTCTACCAAAAAAAAAAAAAAAAAAGGAAAAAAAGAAGAGCTCCAACCCCACTGAGAAATACATCCAAGAAACAAATAGATGGCTTGGGAATATCATCCAGTTGCAGAAAGTTCCTGAAATGCAAAAAAAAAAAAAACCCAAACCCTAGAAAATAACCATGAAATCCCTAAATAAAGCTTGTTTAAATATTGATTAAAGGAGTTGAACTCTGGTTTGTACTGTCCTTATGTACAGTATATTTTTCCAAGTGAAATCAAGTTAAAAATACATATTTCAAGAAATTATAATTTTTTATGATATACAGATTTTTTTTTTTACCACCAGATATTGCTGCTTTCATCTGGATTACATTGTCTTTAAATAATTTTAGTTTAAAAGGGAAAATGACCCCAATGGATTACAAATTACCTCACTATTTTGCAAGTGTGGGTCAAATTGCTCATGGAGAGGCTGCACTGGAAAACACTTCTGTGGAACAGTTCTGTTGTGATAATGGTTGTGTATCAATTATTTAGGAAACAGAGAAAAATGAGGTTTAGTCCTGTACAGTACAGAGATGGAGTATACAGTTCATAAAGTAAAAAGTAATGGCTGCTTCAGACACTGAAAAAGAGACTGACCTTATATTTATGACAGTGGTAGGCCCAGGAGTAAATCAAAGAGCACAATCCTTTAGATATGTGCTTACTTTCATGCTAAAGTTCATATTTGATCTATATGGTCATTGAAGCAATCATTCCTTATCCCTTTTTGGCCTTTCTCTCAAGTATAAAACAGAAGTATTACAATGGAAGGACAATTTATTTCTGCTGTACGAAGACAATTATATTAGTGTTTAATTGTGCTTGAGCTCGTGTAGTTTCCATTCAAACTTTTGCTGGAGGTCAAAAATATTAAGCTATCTGCTCCTCATTTCACAGGAACTTACGATAGAAGGGCTGAAGGGAAAACTGTGGCTAAAGGACATCATCATGCTGAGCAATTCTGCCAAAGGTGTTATCATGAATCTGCTGAACTTAGATGTGTTTTGTTTACACTGCAGAAGAGGAAAGTGAATTTAACTGGACAGAGAACATAATGAAAAAAAAATCCATTAAGAAGGATTGTTTAAACAAAAGTCTCACAAAGCATCTACAGCTTCAGAAAGAACATTTTTTATTTAACTTCTCCTTTACTTATGGTTTCTGTGCTGTATGTGTCAAAAGTATTAATTTTGTTGTAAAAATAATTTCATCATTTCCTAGAATATGCAGTTAACACGGAAATATTTTATTATAATGAACCAACTGCTCTTAATCTTAAAATAGAACTCACAGGTTTTGGTGAATTATTGTGGAATTTAATTTGCCCTAATCTGCTACGGTGACAAGTGCAGTATAAATAAAAATGTGAGGAAGAAAAATGTTCCATTAAGCCAAGAGTAAAAGTCAGGAGATACAGGTTAAGATTTTTCAAAACTGGAACCTAAAGTTCAGCCCAGAACCCTTTAATTACACACCTAAAAAATGGCCTGGGTGCTCAATGGTTCTGAGCCTTCATTAAATTCCAGTTAACTGAAGGAAAACTGCTGTGTGTATAATTAGCTGGCAAAAATCAAGTTGCTTCTGTAGGTACCTGAGTATGGATGTAAAAGCTCACCTTTAGGACCTAACCAAGAAATAAAAAAAATTAAGAAGTTATTTGTTTTCAGTTCCATTGCACTGGATTCTTGGGGGTTTTTCTTTGTTTGCTTTTTTTTGTTTCAATCTCAAATTATTTGTTGCTCTGCTTGAAGTCTAAGCCCCTGGGGATGAGTTTTTATGTGAGAATTTTATCTATTTCTTTCTCTGTCTAGTTTAAGAAAAAAAAAGTCTCTAGACTCCATGGTTGTAGAGAGGAACCTTTAAAAAGAACTACTAGAAAAATAACTGAAGGCCAAAATCCAGGGGAGCAAAAGCAAATAAAAAATAGCATTAAGAAATATGAACCACATGATTTTAAACCCATCTCACAATTCTAGGGGTGGGAATTACTCTCGATTTCTTAATATTTATCCTTATTCACACTGTGCTAGGCAAGTTATTTAACCTTTCCATACCTAACTTCCCTTCTGTATATTGTAGATGAAATAATAGTATTTACTCATCTCTCAGGGTATTAGGAGATTTAATTTAATAATGCCTGTGAAACACTTTATTAATCATAGAGGGAAAGTAATACGGAAGCACGGATTATTATCATTATTAATTAATTAAAAGAATCTCCCAAGACAAGAAAGGAATGATTATAGTGAGGTGATTTATTTTTTAAGAGTGTACTGTGCTGTGACTTCTGAAAGAATTTTTGGGCAGCCTTGGAAGAAAACACATTAAGTATATTGTTAGTAGACTTGGATTTATAACCTCATTGAAATTTTCAGGTTTTTAAGAGACTCATTATTTCTTCTCTTCTGTTGAATTGATGAGTAATTATTATGCAAATCTTCTTATATTTCTTTATGGGTAACCTTTGGACTGGCATTTTAGCTGAATATTATGTAAGATTATTGATAAAATACAATTGAATAGTACCAGAAGCAACGATAGCAGTTATTGCATATGTAAAATGCTCTCTGGAGTCTGAATGTTTTTAAATATGATGGGTTGAATACTTTGACAATAAAAATATTCAGTGATGCCTTCTCTTGTTCTCAAATACACCATTAGTTTACACGTGCTCAGTTTCCAAGCTGACCACATTTTTTTAATTAGAAGTGAATGTGCTATTCTATGACAAATTGCAGTACTATCAAAACAATGTATTCCCTAAGTAATACTAAACAAAACCTTCTTTTAAGGCCATTTTATCATCAACATCATCATCACTATCTGGGAAAATATAATATAATAATATAATAATATGTGGTGTGATCACAATTTTAATCTGTGAAATATCCTTTTTCTCACTGAACAACTGCAAAGCAAGGAGAAATCACTTCTGACCCTGCTGCAGTAAACGATTGTTTTTGTGCTGTTAGCTTCAGTACAGTCAACTTTCATGTGTCTCTGTTATTCTAGGGCAGCTCACTAGATGCTGTTGCATTCAGAAGTTTCATGAAATAGAGAATGATTAGAGAAAAACTATGCAGAGCTCCTCTGAGTGTTGCCTGGGTCTGCTGAACTTAGCTCCTGAACAGAGGAAAAGAGGGAAGCTAAATACTGGACCAGGAAGCTCTGGGATGAGGTGGGAAATGCTTTGAAGATCCACATATTTTGGACAGCCTCCTTTCCTAAAAGCTCAACAGAACCTCAAACCTATCTGCATGTAAGAGGTATTTAGCAAGTTGTTTACTAGTATTCACATCACTGGGTTGATGCTTAACATAGTAAGGCAAGTCTCTATGTTCTCGAAACTACTGCACTTCTCATGGCACTCAAATCAATAGAAAAGTTTAAATCTTTTTATTTGCCCTCTGTTTTCAAAGCAATTTCTATTTTTTATCCCTCATGGTCCTATTTTCAAGCTTGTTTTCATGATCATAAGAACTTCAGAGTTTATTTTACAATAAATAAAAAAGTTTAAAAACAGAGACTCTTATGACAGCATGATTCCAGGACTTGAGCATTTATGAAACATGTCAAATACTGGAAAACTTGAAATAAAATGCCCCAGACTGACAACATTGCCCAGTTATTTTGGTTCTCAGCATGCTTTTTCACCTTATAATTTATCAATTTTTGTTATCACAATTGATGTGTTCAGTTTGCTTGCTTTTAAAGGAAGATAAAAACATTACACTTTACATCTTACTCCTTGTACTACAGATAAATAAAACACTTTTCGTTTTCTCTGAAACAGTTCACCATTGTCAAATTTGAGCTGTTGTTTCTGAGATTATGAAGTCTAAGTACACTCAAAGCCTTGAAGGCATTATGTCATAGTACTTGCATTATGTCATCTAGGATGCGAGGTCTGCTCTTGCTGACATGTCAATGAGAATATTAAAGCATGAAAGACAATTAAAAAGAGTGAAATAAAAAAGTAACTATGTATTAGACTAGTTAACTTTCTAAAACAAGGCCTTTTTGATACTTTCTGGGAAACTATTCCAGAACAACTTCTATATTAACCTTAGCTAGAGATATTTACAAGTAAGTCAGCCTATCCTCTTGACTGTTTCATTCTTTGATCATAAGATATCATAATAGGATTAGATGACATTACATTTGGAATCATTATGAGGAAGTGTTTCTATATATCTGATATATGGCTAAATATGGTTAAATTGTAGAATACAGTGTGATCAGTGCCTTCAAGAAAGACTATAGCTTTTCAAGGGAGACATAATTCCTGAGCACAAGCATACTTGATCACAGAAAAATAATGTATTGCCAGCTCTCAGGTAGATGAACAGATAGGCTTCAGGATTCTTATTATTTCTTAAGTTTTCCCACTTCCCTGTCAAAATCTCTGAAACAGTAGACTCTGAAACACACTAGAGTCCACCTTGGGATAAATTCCTTTAAGCAACACAGAAAGAGAAATAAATAAGATTACACGAAGAAAGAGTTTAAGACGTTCATAGAAAATATAGTGTGTGAAATAGAACTGCAAAGTGATATTTTTATTTTTAATTGTGGGACTCCATTAGCACAGTTTCATTACATCCCTAAACAATTTGATTTAAGAAGAGACAGAATGGTAATGTATGGAGTAAAACCAGTGGTTCCACATCTCTTGCTCATCATTATACACATTATTTGGAAGGCAAAATTAGTAAGTTAGAAGGATGCTATAGTTCTCAGAACACTTTATCACCTTTTTCAAATTAAGAGTCTTTTCCTTTTCGTTCTTATATACTCCTGCTCTTCCAAATTATAAAATTTCTTTTTTCTTTTTCTTTTCTTTTTTTTCCTCAGGCTGTTTTGGTTAATTTAAGTCTGAATTTCTTAGGACTTGCTGGATCATGCAGAATGACCTGCACAAAACCAAACCTCTATTGCTGATCCCTTATGTCATGTGTACTGTCCATTAAAATTATCATTCCCCCCATGCTTAAAAGCAACACATCCATCACAATAATCTTGCACTGGGCATAGTGTGACAAAAATGCCAGAATAAAGCCTCTTTGAAAAGAGAAAATGAACAGAAGGTGGTAAAACAAAGCTGCAACAACTTTGTGGATAATAGATAAATTCTCTTTCAGTTTCTGAAGATCTGGAAATGTTAAATTAAACTTACCATACCACCTGCGCAGACAGACATCTGTCTATCTCTGAAGAACTTTCAGTTTTCTTCTCAACTGTTGGTGTACATGTTTGTCTCTACCCTGCAAAGGCAGGGAGGTATCAGCATGCTGTTTAAGGAGGTCACTCATCTTGGTTTTATTCTTTTCTTCCTTATGGAGTTGTTTATTGGAGTTTTATGGAGGCTTGGAATATGCTGTAATAAGTTGAGGAATTAACATACTAATGAGATAAATGTGTCAGTTTACACTTTGCAGAATTGTTGGGTTTTGACTTTCTGTAGACGTAGCTGAGCGTTAGTCATACAAATTATTTTGAGCTGTTAAAGAAAATTAAATTATAATTTTGTGGAAATTTCAGAAATATTTTCATTGTTTTTGAGTATGAATAAAACCAAATAAGACTACTTCCCCTAAGTCAAAAAATGTTTAAAGGGAAAAAAAAGCCTTTTTTTTTTTTTCAATTTATAGTTTTAATTTTTTTTTTAGTATTGGAACCGAATACTTTGGTCTCATTAAAACTGTTGTCTTCCAGTTGAAATTACCTGTTTAGATGAAATATATTCTCTAGGATGGAAAAAAATCTTCAAACTCAGGGCTGCAAGCATCCTTCTTTTTCCTTTTAAAGAAAACTGAATGTCTGATGCAAACATGACTCAAGAAACATAGAGATAGTGTATTTACGCTTAATCTGGCTAAGGTACAGAGACTGCCAGCAACTGCAAAACCATGAATAGCAGCCATATTTTACCTGTCTTGCCCTGAAGTGGAAAAAACAGGAGAGACCTTCCCAGCAACTGTGTTCTCTGAAATAAGTAATCTTGCTAGAGTAAATTCAAGTTGGTTGAAAATAAAGAAAATAGTTATTTTCAAAAGTGGGCTAGATAAAGGACAAAGTACATTTTCAGTTCTTTATTTTCCTTGACTTCATGCTAATTAGGTGAAAGAACCAAACAATTTCAGTTTTTACAGGGACAATATCTACTTTGTATTACTCTAAATGTTAAAACCATTTATTGAATGAACTTCTCAAACCCAGTGATTTTTGTTGTATAGAGCTGTCAGAGTGATATTTAAAATGAGTGAATATGGTCAGTGTATTAAAAAAAAATCAGGCTTTTTAAGTAGCAGTGTAGCAAGATTAAAGGCCAACCTTTTAGATATAATTGCACTTGAAAGGCTGCCAATTAAGTTACGAATTGCAACTACAGTGCTTATTGCACATTTCTAGATCTGAAAATACAAGTAGATGGTGGGGGTGGGGAAACTGCATTCTTTAAGACAATGATCCCAGGGAGTGAAATTTGCAGATGCTGTACATTAGAACAAGCTAGTAATGCTAACATCCTTTTTAGATTTCGTGCCAGAAATGTATGTGGGTAGAACACAAAGGTGCTTTCACACAGGCTTTGTCCTTCCTGGATTACGTGAAAAGTTGAGGGATGTTGCAGCTCTGCGTCAAGCTGCCCCATAACTCTAGTCTGGTCATTTGTGGGTGCCTTCCGAGATGGGTGGAGTGACTGAGACATTGTAGTGCCCTTACAGTGCAGCTGCCTTAGCTCAGGCAATCTCCAAGTTTTTTGCTTCTCAGTACCCTGTTGGAGCCCAAGTGTCCTCTTATGTAGAAATATGCAACCAAACAACCAAAGATAAATAGTGGTGATTACAATAAAAGTAATGCTTGTTTATAAAGAGGAGACTGGTGTGTCAGCTACTGATACATAGGCATAAACAGCTATGCAAACTGTCAAAAGCCAGTGCTAGCGTGGAGGATAAACCTCTCCCTTTCCCACAAACATATTCCTTGTCCCAGTAAATTTGCCCGTAACACAGACAACACCCAATAGTCTACCAGAGATTTCAACATTAGCATTTCAGAATAATTAATCTTGTTGATAATCCACAATTCTTTCCACTGAAATGGTGAGAATTAATTGACAGCTTGGGATTTCCATGCCCTGTATTCCATAACGTAATTCATCTATATTCTCTTGGCCCCTTGGAACACATATCTCCTAGCCGGCATTCTTATTAGGAATGACTAAATATCATCACTGCTTCATACCCATTTATGCTACTATCGGGCAACCTGCTTAATGCAGTTGTAAATAAGGAAAGCTAGTAGCTATAAAACTGCAGGGCAAATCCTCAAGGACAACATTACCTTTGACAAAATGGCAAAATACTTAAAAAGCTTGAAAAACTGTAGTTGGAAATCCATAAAAATGAAGTTTTCAGCTTTAGTGTTATTCTAAAAATATATTTTCCTTTTGTATTGCATGAATTCTTTTCCCTTTGTATTCCTCTGTACTCTTTAAAGTGACATTTAGCTAATGTAGCGAGAAGCCACAGCTGTTTGTTTGGGAGGGCTGGGAGACCACAGCCCACGTTTTAAACATATAAAAGTGAAGACTGAGGATGAGGAGCGATCTGCTGGGTCACCAGGTATTGTTCTTGGAATGTTCCAGAGAATCACTTCCTTGATGACTAGAGTTTTTTTTCCTTATTTGTAGCATAAATTTATTCTTAGTTAGTGCTTACACATTTGTTTTTGTGCCAACAAAATGCTTTATCTTCTATAGCTCTTTTTCCTCCTAAGCGGGTACCCAATGATATATTTAAAAACACAGTCATAGCCCCTCTCAGTCTGAATTTTGCTAAAAAAAACAACCCCAAAACCAAACCACAGACTCTTCAGGCCTCATAATTTTTTCCATTCCTTTGATGCAGAATGTTAATTATCTTCATTTCTGTCTGTTACACTTACTATTTTTCTTAAATATATGTAAATTAATTGTTCTCTTTAAAAGCAGTTGGAAGATACATATACAGAAAAAGACTATAACATGACAATGAAGATTTTAAGTGGCAGTTATCACTACACACACATATACTGTACATGACAAACAGAATTAGAATTAAAAAATTTTCTAAGTCTCAGATATGCAGCTCTAATTATTATAATTTAACATGATCCATTTTGCACCCTACCAGCTGTTTGACCCTGAAGCATTTAGAAAATCAAAAGGAACATGTATAATAGCATATTTTGCTAATATAAATAGTACACAATACATAAAATACATGTTCTTGCAAGATTTTCTTAATAGTTTAGGGTCAAAATACGTTGGTACCAAGTTGCTATCCTCCCTATTCTGTTAAAAGTATACAAAAAGTTGTCTATTATTTTTAATAATTTCTCTCTTGTAGCAGTAATTTAATGCTAGATTTTTAACCTAACGTGAATTATAATTAGTTTTTCAAATCAGAGTTCAAAATGAAAGGCACTGACACTTAACTGTAGAGTTGTCAAAGTGAGAGAACAGTACAATATAATATTTATCTCTGATTATGAGAGATGCTCTAGTCCCTTACTCATACTAGCGGTCTTTTGACAGACTCTCTCCAGTAACTCCATATCTCTCTTGTACCAGGGAGTCCAGAACTGGACACAATATTCCAGATATGACACAGTAGTTCAGGTGTGAAGATAAAAATACAATACATGCAAGTGACAATCAATTTTATTACAGAATTTGTATGTTATGATATATCTTCATTTTTACAACTATTCGATATGTCACTGTGCAGAAGTTTTCCTGGCTACTAGTGAGGCAGTACTTTTACATGTAGAAGTAACACAATAGGGACAAGAGTGTTCATCAGACAGTATTAGGTAGCCTATCAACATACACACATGAAGCTAGAAGACAAAGATGAGGAATTTAGGAAAAGCATTGATTTTTGATAGATAGGATCATACCTCCTAGTTTGGTGCACAAGGCTTTTTGGCTCAGTTTTGTTGTTGAGCTGTTAAATCAGGGTCAAAGTTTAAACCTATATAAGGAGAAGCTTTGGCAGCTATTTGTCTTGCAGGTGGGTGGGACGGCTTAGGTTAACGACTGAGTCAGCCTGTGTGATTCAGGCTATAAGAAAGACAGAAGCATTGCATAGCATAAGGACAGAAGCAAGTGAGAACATAAATTATGGATATACCAAACACAGAAAGGGATGTTTGTAAATCTGGATCACTGATTTAATAGTTGAAATTACAGTACAAATATGGCAATTAAGAAAAATTGCATTTGAATAACTACCAATAATGTATTTCCAATTAGAGTAACTCATTTTTCAAACTCATTATATATTTCTTCTCATACATATGTTTAAAGGTTTTCCTTGTCAAAAAGAAATAGAATTAGCCACTTATCATTTTAAATAGGAATGTGAAGACACAGTGATATTCTGAGTTTCAGTGAAATCAGTTTTGTTAATTTAAAACATTCCCTCATGAAAATAGTATTTAAAGACCTGCCTGATTAATTAACAGGAAACTTGTCTTGCCTCCTCAAGTCCTGCTTTGAAAACTCCTGTTCTTTTCTTGGTGTTTGCAGGAGGGGGAAAA
Organism: Pygoscelis adeliae; assembly: GCF_000699105.1. Taxonomy (NCBI): domain Eukaryota; kingdom Metazoa; phylum Chordata; class Aves; order Sphenisciformes; family Spheniscidae; genus Pygoscelis; species Pygoscelis adeliae. Next base: position 3,893,320 of record NW_008825428.1, read on the forward strand.
TGTAAGGATAGCAGTTTAAGGTCAGTAGCAGATGTAAATCCTGCTTTCTTCAGGAGTCTCAGCAAAAGCTATGAATCAGGAACATCTGCAACATCTATCTTCAGAGTGAACAGATCCTGAGCCAGCCCTTTTGACAGCTTTCTCAGTAATGCTAGTTCTTGTCTAATTCTTAGAAGCAAGCTGTAATGCAGGCTCTTCCCTGAAAGACTGATATCTTTATTTTCAAAATAGAAGTGTTGGGTAACTGAGAACCAGTTTAACCCTTCCCCTTTCCTCACTGCTGTAGGATACGCTGGTCTGCCATCAAAACCCTGATACACATAACTGCCAGTGCTCTGTTCTTTATGTCTGATAAAACACATGGCTTTTGTTTTGATCTGATATTTCATTAGAGCTTATTTGCTTAATCATCCTCATATACAAGCGATAACTATTATAAATGTATCTTATCTATGAGTAAGCCACTAATAAATGCTTATACAGATAAAAATAATGAATTCTTAGAGAGATTCAAATTTGCATTATATCTCTGAACTCAAATAAAAGTAAAGCAGATGTGAAATCTGTATAGCTCAGTTCCAGTGATTTTGTTATGTCTATTGGTGAAAAAAAAGACAGCAAACATTTCTATCCTGCTACATTTCATGACGAAATATTTTAGTCTTAACACTTTCTAGGAAACAGATATTTCAAGGTAGGCTTGTTAAACTATATTTAGCTAACTATAAGTAATGGACACGGTTAAAAGTCTATTTTGAAGGAAATAAATTAATGTATATTTAATGAAAATTTATCTCAAAATAATTAAGATTTCTGTTTGCAAGTAAGTCCCTATTTCAGCAAGTGATCTTTGACTCACAAAAAAGAAAAAAAGCTGGATTGTCTGACTGATAATATATGTGTCAAAAAGACTTATAACTGAAGGAGAACTCCTGCCAGCTGAGCAAATGGGCTCCACAATGTTTCAAACTGATATCTTCTTAGGAATTCTCTATTAGGACCATTAGAGACATACGTGCAAGATTTTTTTCTGCCTCGGGGCCCTCAGTGTAGTAAGTTCCTGGCACAGGCCAGCCTCCCTCAGGGCCTGCTCCACAGCCCACGGGCCCAGGATGCCATTTCAGCCCAGCCAGGGCCTTCAGTCCCTGCCCCGGCAGTGCCTCAGGGCCTGCCTGCCCCTAGTCCTGTCCTTGGCCAGTTTGATTTCCTGCACTGATCTCGGACATGGCTTATTCCCACCCTTCCCAATGCTCATCGGCCCTGCTGCCAGCAGCCAGGTGCCCTGCCCGCCTGCTTCCAGCCGTGGGACCCTGCCTGCGGGTGAGGTGACGGCCCAGCTGCCTCATGGCCACCCGCCCTGGAGAGCAGCCCTGCTCCTGCTGCCCCTGCTGCCCTGCCCAGCTACTCTGCCTGGACAGTCCCAAGTCTTGGGCATATCCTGAGGTAAAAAAATCTTCTAAGTGCTGTTAGTTTTCATTGCAGAACTGAATTCTTAAATCATTCCTACTAAGAGCAAGTGCATGCTCGTGCAGCCATTAGCAAAGGGTACTCACTAGTTTTCAACCTGTATACTTGAGAATTTAACCCCACGCTATTACTAGTAAATATATTTGTGAATCTTGTAACTAGACTTTTCTTGTTTTTATGGATTTGATTGCAGTAGTACGAATGCCAGAAGTCCACAGAGAGCAAGGTGCAGAAGGCGGCCTGCAAAGTATTGCAAAACCCTGATAAGGAATCAAATTTTAGTTAGACTGAATTATAGAAACGTGCAGCTACAAAACACGGTGTATAGCCCAGTGACCTGTGGGTTGGTGCTGTGAAGGTACTTAGGCGAGATTACAGGGATGTGTTTTCCTCCAGTTTGGGTGAACAAGGGGGCCCTAGGCAGCAGCCAGCCCTGCTCCTCTCACCTCCTGCAAGCCCACGTTAACCCTCGCAGTGCCACCTGTTGTGTCTGGCAGTTATTTTCAATCCCTCCTGGTGAAACTAAATCATTTAGCAAAGAAAACCCCCAAACAAATAAATAAAATGAAGATTCATTGGGCAAACAAGAGAGAACTGAGGGCATTTTATGGGGAAGAAGTGAATTGTTTTAGAAAAAAATGGACTCCCTCAGGGCGTCCCTCTGATGGGGAGTGTCCTGGAAGCTGCCATGCTTGTGTAGGGCTGACATTCACAGACTCTCCCTTGGATCGGACTTTCCCTCCTGCTCAGGTGGAGGAAGATTTGATTCTGGGATCTTGGTCCTGTGATAGGTGTAGTGTGGCAAATTGACATGTTTGCTGAAGCTAACATTGAGGCATTTACCACATTTCAAAAATGGAGGTCCTTACAGACTTTTGGCATGCAGTTGGGGTTTGGGGAGTCGTGCTTGTTATAAACTTCAAATTCAGTTTTAAAGAATTATATCCTTGTGGATCTGAGCTTCATGAATGATGTGGTCTAAACATATAGTCCTAAAGCATGCCTTTTGCATGGATTGAAGTTCAGGTCTTGAGGCAACTGGTGTTTTCTCCTAGGCTATTTTGTATTTTTAGTAACCATTTTACTTTGGTGACAGGATGCTCAGGAAATCTGGGAAATGTTTCCCATGTGTCTGGCAAACACTTCCCATCTGTCTTTAGACATGTCATTAGTTTCCCTGTGCATCATTCTTGCATCTATAAAATGAAAAGACTTTTGTATCTCTGGTGTCTGAAGGATATGTTTATTTTTTCGATAGAATAATGACTGAAAGGAATCAAATGCATAAAGTAAACAGGAAGTTAGCAACCAGAATCCAGAAATCCTTGCTAGAAATTGGTATTAAAGTAATTTCTGAGAAGTGATCATTTTGAATGTGAATCAAATTTTTAGATAATGAAGTATTCATTGGTAATGGCATAGGGGACACCAACTTCATTGTTTATAAGTTTATATTATAAACTCCATTGGTTTGGTCCATCTGAGGCTCTCTTCCTCCAGTGCATATATAAAGTGCAGACCTATTTTTCACATAGAAATCAATGACACAATTGTGAAAAACTTGCCAAATTCTACCCTCATATAGTACTAGTTCTGGAAGTCTAACCTGAACAAATAGAAGCAAATTTTAGCCAGAACTTGGAAATGTCCTGCACATTCTGGTTAATTGGAATGATCTGTGACCTCAGACCTTTAAAATAAGGATTCGGGTTATAACAGAAAATTGGACTGGGACTTTCATTAAATATATGATAGCTATTGATTTGTATTGCCTTCCATTCTAAGCCAATTATATATTCTTTTTCATTAAGAAAAAGGCATAAAATATACCTTAAATAAATGCTTTAATCATCTGCCTTACCTTTTAATCTCGGTCAAGATGATCTAAAGCATTAATCAAAATTAAAGCTGTACAGTACAGTTTAAAATACGCACATTCTTTACCATTAAGAGGGACAAATACCATGTCTTCTCCCTCTTTTTTTTTAAATGCTCTGCTATTTTATCCTCATTAATGGGATAAGCATTAAAGGGATAAAAAACAAATCTATACATAAAGCAGTTATTTAACTCAACATAAATTATGTAATTCATTAGATTCTACCTAATTTAAAGTTTTAAAATGGTATTTCAAGGGTTTTTCAGCCAAATGGAATACTGATTCTTACATTCATACAATTCTTACGTCAAAATAATTCGCCTATATTTGAAAAACAAAGTGAATTACTCAAAAATCTGATTTACAAAAAGCTAAGTGTTTAATGAACATTTATAAACTATAGTGATCACCTCAAATGTTCTTTTCCTTACCTTTTAAAAAAAAAAAGTCAGTGTGCAAGACCAGCGTAATAGAGCTAGTTTTTTATATGTATGCAGTTCTATGGCATGTCTTCATGAAAAACCATTTCTAAAGCACACAAAACTTTATATCAACATTGTTTTGTCATGTTAAAGGAGCATCAGAGTAAAATATGCAGTTCTGTAGAACAATGTTAGTTGTGGATTGCAGTAATCCAGGGAAATTAATGCAGTACAAGTTGATACCAATAAAAAAAAGCTTTATCATTCTGAGAAAATCTTTACAATTGATTATAGCTTGTGATTCAAATGCAGGATGAGGTAAACACCTTTATACAGAATCTAACACCCGTATCTTGGACAGAAACCTATTTGTGAGTAGATGCAACAAAAGCAAAGTTGTCTAAAACAAGATTTAAGAAATAGTCAAAACTGAACAATTGCTGTATATGCTGAAAATGTCCTCATCCTTGTTTGAAACTAGACTTCTGTGTGTCCTGGGAACTTTGCATATCCACAGCTGTTATAGGTGCCTAGCTCAAATCTAAACCTGAGTAGGTTCCTGAAACAAAGATATCTAGATGCAGAAAACACTCTATTTGGAAGAAATAGAGACTGTTCCATCTTTCATAACATAATCTCATGGAATCAGGATGCTGATGACTAGCTGTACACCCTTTTCCCTTAGACTGGTCATTTACCTTAAAACCCAATGGGACAGTGGAGGGGGAGAAGATATCACCAGATGAAGGGGTAGACACTAGATAGTTTGTGTTTGTATCATTTTAACTCTGTGTAATTTAAAGTATCAATGTTAGTCAACTTTAGGCAACTTTCACCCTTGAAAGGGGAAAGGGATAAAACCAGGCTTGCTAGACATAAGCCTGGGGGTGGCATGCCAGTGTTTGAGGGACGGTGTGCTAGCGAGGTCCTTTGGTCTGCCGTCTCAATGGAGGTAAGGGATGGACATCCAGGTGGCAGCAAAGACACAAGGGTTGTGGATGTGTTAGACACCACGGAAGTGTCTGAGAATGGTCATGTAGGAATTAGGGTTTCTCTCCCCAAAAGGTGGCAGGATCAATAGCCCAACTGAAGTGCACCTACACCAGTGCACGCAGCATGGGCAAGAAACAGGAGGAGCTGGAAGACATTGTGCAGCTGGAAAACTGTGATATAGTTGCCGTCAAGGAAACATGGTGGGATGACTCGCACAACTGGAGTACTGCAATGGATGGCAATAAACTCTTCAGAAGGGATAGACAAGGAAGGAGAGGTGGTGGGCAAACCCTGTAGGTTAGGGAGTGTTTTGATTGTCTAGAGCTTAATGATGGTGACGATAGGGTTGAGTGTTTGTGGGTAAGAATCAGGGGGAAGGCCAACAAGTCAGATATCATGGTGGGAGTCTATTATAGATCACCCAACCAGGATGAAGAGGCAGATGAAATATTCCATAAGCAGCTGGGAGAAGTCTCACAATCACTAGCCCTTGTTCTCATGGGGGACTTCAGCTTAGCAGATGTCTGCTGGAAATACAATACAGCAGAGAGGAAACAGTCTAGGAGGTTCCTGGAGTGTGTGGAAGACAACTTCCTGACACAGCTGGTGAGGGAGCCAACTAGGGAAGGTGCCCCGCTGGACCTGTTTTTTGCGAACGGAGAAGGACTTGTGGGTGATGTGGTGGTCGGAGGCCGTCTTGGGCATAGCGATCACGAAATGATAGCGTTTTTGATTCTTGGAGAAGTAAGGAGGGGGGTCAGCAGAACTGTTTCTTGGACTTCCGGAGGGCAGACTTTGGCCTGTTTAGGAGACTGGTTGACAGAGTCCCTTGGGAGACAGTCCTGAAGGGCAAAGGAGTCCAGGGAGGCTGGACATTCTTCAAGAAGGAAATCTTAAAGGTGCGGGAGCAGGCTGTCCCCATATGCCGAAAGATGAGCCGGCGGGGAAGACCACCAGCCTGGCTGAACAGAGAGCTTTGGCTGGAACTCAAGCAAAAATGGAGAGGTT
>NW_008825428.1:3900407-3905860 GCF_000699105.1 Pygoscelis adeliae
AAAGGACCTGGGGGGGTTGGTCGACAGCCGGCTGAACATGAGCCGGCGGTGTGCCCAGGCGGCCAAGAAGGCCAATGGCATCCTGGCCTGTATTAGAGCTAGTGTGGCCAGCAGGAGTAGGGAAGTGATCGTGCCCCTGTACTCGGCACTGGTGAGACCGCACCTCGAATACTGTGTTCAGTTTTGGGCCCCTCACTACAAGAAGGATGTTGAGATGTTGGAACGTGTCCAGAGAAGGGCAACGAGGCTGGTGAGGGGTCGGGAGAACAAGTCTTATGAGGAGCGGCTGAGGGAGCTGGGGTTGTTTAGCCTGGAGAAAAGGAGGCTGAGGGGAGACCTCATTGCTCTCTACAACTACCTGAAAGGAGGTTGTAGCGAGGTGGGTGTCGGTCTCTTCTCCCAAGTAACTGGCGAAAGGACGAGAGGAAATGGCCTCAAGTTGCGCCAGGGGAGGTTTAGATTGGATGTAAGGAAAAATTTCTTTACTGAAAGAGTAGTGAAAGGGTTGTCAAGCTTTGGAACAGGCTGCCCAGGGAAGTGGTTGAGTCACCATCCCTAGAGGTATTTAAAAGATGTGTAGACGTGGTGCTTAGGGACATGGTTTAGTGGTGGACTTGGCAGTGATAGGTTAACAGTTGGACTTGATGATCTTAAAGGTTTTTCCAACCTTAATGGTTCTATGATTCTAGTATTGTTGCAAGTGAACTAATAAGAATTCTTTGATTAGATTAACAATTTCTGCCTTTGCATATACAGCGTGTTCCTTTTGTTGATAGCAAGATTGCATGTAACATGTCAGTGGTAATTCAAGCAGCCCATTCTGTAATTTGGGTGCAAGAGGTTGGTGACGCTATCATAGTTTCCCAGTTAGCAACAAGCGAAGATGGGAGCATTCCATTCATCACGCTCTGTTAATGTGCAAACTGGGGCTGGAACATGGAGCCCAGGAAGAACATGCATTTAGTCTGTGGGCTGCAGTTTGGAAGGTAAAAGTCTGATCTCCACTCCCAGGTTTTATTTTGTATATTTGATTTTGCTAGTAGTCACTGGGTAAGATTATAGTTTGCAAGGATTTTGCAGCCTTTGTTCAGAGTTGTACTTCTCTACAATTCAAATGTTTCAATGAACCAATGTAATAAATATTTCAGTGCAATAGACATGTTTGGAAATCATCCATGGAGCTTACTTGTTATCTACAGCTTTTGAGAAAAGTAGTTATTTGCAGCTTTTAGTCCATTTCTGTTAATTCACTTTACTTTCTCTTACCCACATATGTCCTTGACCATCTGTAATGCAACAATAACTGCCAGTAAAAACATGGCATTTTTTGTTTCAAAAATATCAGAAACTTCTTCAAGGGGCAGTAGACTAAGCACAAACATCTATTAAAGTTTCACAGTTCAGGATCCCTTCTGCATTTGAAGTCTATATCAACATTTATGATTGAAATGAAGAGGAAAGCAATGTTCTTAGAAAGATTTAAATTTAAATTAGGGCATTATATTGACACATGGATTTTTGCTCTGCATAACCAATATTTTTATACTGCAGGCATAATTTACCAACTAGACTGAACAAATGAAGGCAATGTCCTGAATAACATCATTCTCACAGTTAAACAGTATCAAAGCAGGGCATTTGAAGACATAAAAGCAAAAGGTAATGACATTATCCTTGAATCTTCGTGACTTTCCTAAAGGTTAATGTATTAAATAAGAACTGCTGAAGTGCTGTTGGCACTGTTTTATGCATCCCATCTGTTAGTCATAATATTACATCAGCTAATTAATGCATGTTACCTTGTGTGTAAAACAACATGTACTCTGTTGATTGCAGAGTCAACCCTAAAATGGTTCTCACTGGAGCTGTTTGATTTTTTTTTTGTGTCAGAAAGTTAGGGATTTTCCCCATGAAAAATTCTGTTTTCATTAAAATCTTCAGCATTTAAAAATCTATACATTTTTTTGGAAACGTGCAGAAAGCATTTATTTTGAAATCATCCCTTTTTGCTTTCTAGAACTCTTTGTCTTAACAATTTAAAGAATTTTATAATGCTATTTTGTCTTTATTTTTCTGTGCAGTGCATTTGATGTAGCTGATGGTGTGCTTCTACTGTCATGTCATAGTATAAATTGTCAAAAACTGTATTATGACATGACAGTAGCAATGGTGCACAACTAATTAAATCTAATAAAGTCTGTCATTTTTACTTTTTTTTTAAAATCATGAAGGGCAGCTGCTACTTAACACTGAAAAAAATCTTCTAGACTAAAATGCTTATTCTTTGTGTTTGCAGTGAAACAGTTGAATCAGTTCTAAGTTCCCCTAATTATTTTGGAGTGTTTGAGGTGAATATCACATGTCCTTTGTTGCAATTAAGAAAAGGCTATTTGGTTCCTGAGGCAGCAAGGTTGTTCATCATTGATGTAAAATTGTAGTTATATCAGATGTGTTACTTAGATGAAGTATCATTTTCTTTTGCAGGAAGGAACAAAAATATGAAGAAAAACAGGCTCAAAGATGATGCTCTTTCTACTAAATCTTGCCTTCCTGGGTAACTGTTGACTCCCAAGGTACTTCAGATTTTTTTAAAAAATCAATTTGCTAGACACTAAAATCCCTGTGCAACTGTAGCTGGGTCTTTTCGGCAAGCCATTTACTTCACCCTTCTTCTTGTATGGATCTAGTATATAAGATAGTCTTTGACTCATCCATTGTTTATATGAAACTGTTTACATATAAATATAGATGGGTTCTATATCTAACTTTAAAAGCTGGAACTATAAAATCTCCTAACATATCATTTCCACAGGTAGCTGTGTGCATGCAGAATACAGATTAATTACTTGTGACCTGGCTCATTATTGCTTTCCTTCTTACAGTTATTTTATTTTTTTAAAGTATTTAATATCAAATGAGAATTTTGTTGTTTGGTAGAACCAAATCTGACCTTTCTCCTTCCATTTTGAAAGCTATTAATATTTCTGGCTATTGCCAATAGATCTTGTTATTACCATTTGTATACAAAAATGTAAGCATATGTAGCCCACAAATCCAGAATTATTCTGGTGTTGTGATTTAACCCCAGCCGGTGACTAAGCACCACATAACTGCTCACTCACTCCCCACCAGCAAAAGAAGGAATTCATTCACTATTTCCCGGGCAGATGTTTAACCATCTCCAGGAAGGCAGGGCTCCATCAGATGTAACGGTTACCTGGGAAGACAAGTGCCCCCCCTTCCTCCTCTTTATCCGCAGCTTTTATTGCTGAGAGTGACGTCATATGGTGTGGGATATCCCTTTGGTCAGTTGGGGTCAGCTGTCCCAGCTGTGTCCCCTCCCAACTTCTTGTGCACCCCCAGCCTACTCACTGGTGGGGCAGCGTGAGAAGCAGAAAAGGCCTTGACTCTGTAAGCACTGCTCACCAATAACTAAAACATCCCTGTGTTATCAACGCTGTTTCCAGCACAAATCCAAAACATAGCCCCATACTAGCTACTATGAAGAAAATTAACTCTATCCCAGCCAAAACCAGTACCTCTAGATAAAACAATTGTTAGATTTTTCTGCCTTTATTATAACAAACATCGTGATGTGCAATTTCGTAGACATGTAGTATTTTCACAGAATCACAGAATGATGATCTACAAAAAAAGCTTTTATAATTGTAAATCACGATGACTAAGGTTATGTGAGGCTTTTGGCAGTGAAAAGGAAAAGGGTGCTAGTGATGGAAAACTTCAGATGCTTAATTAAAGCCAGGATTTTATGTCATTCTAGATATTGAGTGAAATAGGGATATTAGCCCAGATTTCTATCATCTTTATATGATGAACATGTTTATCAATTTGCAGAGTTGGTGAGAACATGTCTATACTGGTGCAATGTTCAGCCATCTGTGTAATATTGCCTTAAAGTCTCAGTCTGTTGCTGCCAGTGATTCTGTCTTCTAAATTAACTTCCTCCATCACCTCTGCAATGCCTTTATCTGTTGCTAAAGACTATTGGCTGAAAAGAATGGGAAAAAAGATAATCACATTTGGATTTTGTTATTCATATTTTAATGAATTTATAGGAAGTATTTTTGTATTGTGAATTTACAGATAAGCAAATCAGATTCATCCAAAGAAAGCAGAAGGTTAGGACTCCTGGGACTGTTCTCACTTTTTTTTTTTTTTTTGTGATCGCCCTTATCTCTCATCTTATACAAATCTTTCTCCCTTTAGAATTAGGATGATAATAACAGTTTTTGCTCGGAGACTCTGTAAAACTGGTAAAAAAATAGATTGCTTAAGGGGTCTTTGAATAGACTAAAAAAAAATTTTGCTTTACTAGAAAGATCTATTATTAATGATACTGGAGTTCTGTTTCTGATGACTTTCCTATTGCTTATGTGTTCGGTGCAATGCCTTTCCAAAAACTTCTTTGATAACTACCTCATCCTAGTCATACTAATTTATTTTGTGTTGAGATTCAAATGTTTACTGGTAAAATAGGTTTTGTAATTTACAACAGAGTCCTTTTTTGTAAATCTTAACAGAAGTAAATTCCTTTGGTTCAACAACTATTAAATGTGAATAACTTGCTTAGGCTGAAACCCAGTGTATACACATTCACAGTCTCTGATTGTGTAGAATATCTATGAGTGTATGATGAAGAAAGAGGTAGCTTTTAAGTCAGAGCCCTCTGTTAGCCCTACAGGTTCACAGCTTCTGCCAGCTTTTCTTTGTATGCTAGCTCTAATTCCAACCGTCACAACTGTATTGTTAATAAATATTTTTTTATACTCCTGAAGGAGTGAAAGTCTTCAATTTAAAAGCTGTGATTCCTCAAGGAAAAAGAACATTTTTATAGTAAATGCTCTTAAGTAACTGACACTAATTTTATTGGATATTTTCTAGTGTTTGTAAATAAGATGAAATATTACCAAACACCTAGCTGTAATTAATTTACTACTGACAATATGACCATAGTTAACAACAATTGACACTGAAGTATATTAAAGCATAATTTAATTAAGAAAAAGATTGGCATTCATTATTACTTGTTACTAGAACCTTCAGAGCAAGTAAAAAAAATATGTAATTAATTAGAGGTAACAACTGAAGAAAACTTGAACTTAGTTATTAGTTCTTAGTTGAATTAACTGTTTTATGTAGGAGTCTTCAGTGTAGTTCTTTGGTCCATACGCAGCACCAAAGAGAAGGGTCTATACACCAAAGGAAGCTAGATCCTTGAGTATATTGGCCTGAGCGATTAGGAGCATTAAGGATCTTTAATTTATGAAAATCTTCCAGTAGGTGCCTAAATAAGAATATGTAAACATTTGGTTTATATATTTTACTGTTCTATCTGAAATTGGCTTGGATGCCAGACCTGCAAAGTATTTCTGCAACTGACTTTATCTGTGAACTGTTGCATGCTATCGGCTACCACTGGCACCTGTGAGAGG
>NW_008825428.1:3905945-3920385 GCF_000699105.1 Pygoscelis adeliae
AAGACTTTGTAAACTTTTAATAGCAGAAATTTGGTCAGTCTTATCAAAGAACAAATGCAATGTCACTTCTGCCTTTTTACCCTAAGTACAGAATTTAAAGAGTTCACCTGGGAATTGCAAAATTAGATTCCTCTCCTTCCTGATTTATAGTTAGGATCTGGAACCAAATCTGCATGTGTCTTTGACATTAAATTCACTGACCAAGTCTCAAACCTTAATATATTTTACTTGTAGTTCATTATAAGGTGGTTCTTAATTGCTTCTAATTTATTTGTTGTGGTGTAAAACAGAATTACAGGATCAGAATTACAGAATCACACAGACTCACAGAATCACAGAAAGGATGAGGTTTGAAGGGACCTCTGGAGGTCATCTAGTCCAACCCCCTGTTCAAGCAGGGTCACCTAGAGCAAGTTACCCAGGACCATGTCTAGATGGCTTTTGGATATCTCCAAGGATGGAGCTTCCACATTTCTGGGCAACCTATTCCAGTGCTAAGTCACCCTCACGTAAAAAAGTGTTTCCTGATGTTCAAATAGAACCTCCCTTTGTGTCCATAGCCTCTTCTCCTGTCAATATACACCACTAAAAAGGGCCTGGCTTCATCTTCTTTACACCCTCCCTTCAGGTATTTATACACATTGATAAGATTCCCCCAGCCTTCTCTTCTCTAGACGGAAGAGTCCCAGCTCTCTCAGCCTCTCCTAATCTAAGAGATGCTCCAGTCTCTTAATCATCTTAGTGGCCTTTCACTGGACTCTGTCTAGTAGGTCCATGTCCAGGTGTGGCCTCACCAGTGCTGAGTAGAGGGGAAGGATCACCTTCCTCAACCTTCTGAAAACACTCCTTTTAATGCAGCCCAGGATACCATTAGCCCTGTCTGCCCCAAGGGCATATTGCTGGCTAATGTTCAACTTGGTGTCCACCAGGAGCCACAGGTTCTTTTCTGCATAGGTGCTTTCCAGGTGGCTGGCCCCCCGCATGCACTAGTGCATTGGGTTATTCCTCCTGAGATGCAGGATTTTGCATTTCTCCTTCTTGAAACTCATGAGGTACCTATCAGACCATTTCTCTAGTCTCTCGAGGTTGCTCTAGATGGTAGCATGACCCTCTGGTGTATAAGCCATTCCTCCCAGTTTTGTGTCATCTACAAACTTGCTGAGGGTGCACTCTACCCCGTCATTAATGAAGATGTTGAACAGGATTAGACCCAGTATTGATCCCTGGGGTACACTGCTCCTTATTGGCCTCCAACTAGACTTCATGCTACTGATCATAACCCTCTGGGCCCAGTCATTTAGTCAGTTTTCAATCCACCTCATTATCTGCTCATCCAGACCATACTTTTTCAGCTTCTCTATGGGGATCTATGGGAGACAGCATCAAAAACTTTATTGAAGTCAAGGTAGACAATATCCACTGCTCTCCCTTTGCCTACCAGTTGATTGGAACTGTAACAATCCAACAGATTGGATCTGTACAAATGAAAAACTTCTGTGGGCTCAAAATCAATATAGAATGGCCTTTTACATTTCTTGGAGTTTAAAAATGAGAAAACTATGTAAAGTTATTTAATCAACGTATAACACTACACCTCTTCACTAATGTTGCCCTTTGTTGGCTACTACAAATATCTTTACATTTTCAGTACATATTCATTTCTGAAATGAGAAAGCTAGTTTCCATATTTGATAAAATATTTACTTCAGTAATAGAAAGAAGTGTCCTGTGAATTAAAGAATATGTTACTTTTTAATAAAATCAGATCAAAGGAAAGTAGTAAAGTCAAATATTAAAAAGGAAAACATCACAAAATAATGATTTTTGTTTTAAAAGACAATATTCAGGGTTAACAGACAACTTTGTTCAACTTACCAGCTCTTCAGTTCTGAGTCTACAAGCACAGGAAACACAACAGCAGGAAATTTTGTTTATTGGTATACTTTTAATTTTGATTTATATAGACATTAGTATGCACTAAGGAACATACATCCAAGGGTTCCTAAACTTCCAAGTTCAGAAATCTAAGCCTAATTTCCACTTCAGAGGAGGCACATGAAGGACTTCAGTCAATATTATGGGGTTCATTGTGTTTCTGTGTTCAGTATTTGATAGCCTTTTCTAGTAATTCAGTCACATATCTCATTTGCATGAAGTTTCTTTTAAATCTCAGAATTGAGATATGACAATCAGTATTCACTTTGATTAACATGTTTAAGATTTTTCTTGACCTTAAATGAAGACACTGCTTCAAAATGTAATCAGATCTTTAAACTGGGTGGAGATTGAGGTGGAAAAATGCTATACAGAAATCAGAGCATGGTACATAGAGGCTCTGGGCCAAAATACTTTGCTATTTCCCAACATACTCTCTTATAGAACTGGTGTTCATAGTTTTCATTCAAATGAAATAGAAGAGGTATTTTGATACTCTTTTTACCTATCTTTTGGAGAATTCATAGTATATCTTGATTGGCCTGAATTTAATGAAACACACACTGTTCCAAAAACAATGATTTGGAAAATTAACTTTTATTTTGGTAATAGTATAGGTATAAAAACGTGAGTACATGTTTAACTGACACATGATTTTGTATCTCAGTTTTTGAGTCCAAATAATCTTCATTGTTTTTTGGGCTAGCGTGACAGTAGGAGGTCCGCATATATATAAAAAAAAAAGTGCAAAATTTGTTTTAACACAAGTTACTGTATTAAGGTGGCTGTGATGGGCAGATTACTGTAAAGATATCACCTTTCAAGGTTTGTCATTTGCTTCATAAAGCATATGCATTCCACATGCAATTAAAGGATGGACATGATGAGCCAAACTTGATACTAAATATCAAGTACGGTATTAAAATAGATTTCATTTCCTTGCAATGAGGTTTCAAGAAGGAATAGGAAAGGTTAAGCATATCCTAACTATCCTAATGAGACCCTAGTCTGATAAATAAGTACCAGATTAAAAAGAAAATAAAAATAGAAAGTGGAATGTAGGCAACTGAATCTAAGGTATAATTCAGTGCTATTTTTCAAATTTAGAATTCTACAGGAGTTTAACATTCTCTTTTAGCAAGAAACAAGAATCATATCAGTCCTGAGATGACATTGCTGAGCTGAGCAGTTTTATTTCGAATTCAGCCCAAAGTTTGATCAGAAAAGTAGGTATTATTTTACTCACATGAACGTGGAGGGCTTCAGCTGATGGCTGCTTTGGGAGCACACACAAGATGCAATGAATACAATTAGAATGCAAGTAGAAGACAAGAAAAAGGAAATAATACTACAGGTGCTTCCCCAACAAAACCAGCCTAAAGCTAGCATTCTAGGGGAGGATGATATTTTCTAGGGAGGCTCTGAACCCATGAAGTGGAAGAAATTGAATGGAGATCTACCACATGTTGGACGATACCTCTTGCCATTGAACTAATGAAGAAATGGCATGTGTGGGGAAATCAGGGATACGTGAGAAAGAGAAGCTTCCTCTATAGTTGGATAGGAGTAAATTCTTCTGTTCCGAAAAAAAAGTTCGTAGCTGCTTAGCTCATCAACGAATTCTGGGCAGCAAGTCAGCAGAGGGAAAAATATCATACGATGCATGTTATGTACATGAGGCCAACATATCTCTTTCAAGTGTTTTCCTAGTAGCTAGGCTAGACAGTTCCATACTCAACAGAAAGGTGTTGATAAATCCTGTCTGACCAGATAATTTGACTCATAAATTGTATACAGACCCTAAGCACTTAATGTAGGGTCATAGATTCTGCAACAGTGTCCAAATACTCAAGGTTTAAATTTTTTCAAGCTCACTTTGTAATGCTTAGCTCTCTTTCAGGCGTGCGTCAAAATGTCTGTATACTTTGATGACCAACTGTATCCTAAATCTACACAACTCTAGTTCTGTTCCTCTAAGAACCAGCAACACCACATCATATACAAATTACACTTCTGAGTCTACCCAATTTTTGAGAAAAAAAGCATATTTGGCAAACATATGGCTTGCTGTGAATAATTTGAGTATATTTGCCTTGTTATTGTAAATTTCCCATGTGAACAACAGCTATGGCTATCAGCACAGCTTGAAAAGCAGTTAAAAATCTTTGCAAATCAAGTTAGAAGTCTAAGTAGTTTAACTGAGGAGGAATAATGAAAGCTGATAGGTCAAAGTCCTATTCAATCCATTAAGTTTTTTTTATAGTAGATTTATAGCATTGGATAAAAACTCTTGGGGCAGTGTGGCGGTGTGCTCCCCCCTGCCTGCGTAAGCAATGACCACCAGTGGGGGTCATGATGGCTGCATCCAGCTTATGCTGGACTTTGGGGACGGATGGCAACATAGTAGCCAAGGGCTGTCTGGAGCAGTGACGGAAACCTCTTGCTGGTATGCAAATATGATTATAAGTCAATCATCTTACTCTATAAATAGTTGACAGCCCAGGGCCTGTTGAGCTCTCCTGCATGGCAGCAGGGTGCACGATGGGATCTCCCCTTGAGTAGGGATGCCTCTCAAGGTTATTCCTTGAGGTTGAAAGATTCCTTGCCGCAACAGATCCTTGGTAAGTGACTAATAGCATACTAAACTTTGAAGTCTCAGCTAAGTGATATAAAGGATTGATTGCACATATATAATCCTTTAGACATAAACTGTTGACCAAGTCTGGGACTAGGATTGGATCCAGCCGCACCTAGACTCCTCTCTGAGAAGGAGTTTAGAAAGCAAGGGGGTCCTTTCTGAACCTCATGACTCAATGGGAGGGTCTCCCTGACAGTAATGTCTGACCCTGTCCTCTATGCAGTAAATAGTCAAGTGTACCTTGCCATTGGATCTTGTTAATCCACTGTTGCATTTACCATTGAACTTTGTTAACTCACTGTTTTATATCAATAAAGTGTATTGTTGCTTCTCTCTCATGAGTGAAGTGCAGTCTCACTCCATCCACGACAGGCAGTATTCTGTTCTCTTCATTAATCAGAAGTATACCTGGCTCCCACTGTTTGTTCATTGTGTAGCTGCTCAACTATTTCCTGCAGGATTTAATAAGCTTGGTAACATAAGCATTAAAATGTGTATCTTTTTGTTCATCATGTTCCCATGAATTTGGTAATGCTCTTGTTTTTATGGTATGCTATGACTAATTCGAAATTAATATAAGCTAGAACATGCAAAATTTCACATGTATTCTAAGAAAATGGGGGACAGGACAAAAACGTATTTTCCAGAATTATTGATTTAATTAATGATGAAAGTTTGATTTTTTGTTTGGTAGACCTATGTTTTGATGATCAGTACTTATTGAAAAAGGACTTGCTGTGAGACCATAAATGTAATTCTGAATTGCTGTCTAAATACCTAGTTTCCCTGAAATAAATAAAGGAAGCTGAAAAATTCGTAATTAATATTCAAGAATCAGACTGTGCACGGTGCTCGGCACTTATTACAGACAACAGGAGTTAGAATGCTCTGTAGCTTAAAGTCTGAGGTCCCAACAGAACTGACAACAGTTTCTTAATCAAAGCAATGGGTAGCATGTAATGAAAGCTGTAACTTTGCAAAACAGTTTCAAGTTACATCATAAAGAATAGACAGTCCTCTAAAGTTCATTTGCACTCATTCTTGACATAACATTACTAACCGAACTAAAATTTCAACATGTAATTGATATGTTCAAGACCATGAATAGTACATACTTACTGCTTCTTCTAAATTCTCTAATCTTTAGATTTTTCCAGATTATTTTCCCTGAAGTTAAGCTTTTTAAGTGCTTTACCTCTTCTTAAACAGTTTGATTAAGCAATATTTGCAACTCTGAGTAGAGATACATTTATTTTGTGCTGTGTTAAAAATTAAAATTGTTTGATATCCTGCTAAAAGCACATATTTTGTAGGCTGAATAGGGCTATCTTTTAAAACCTAACTCTGTGTCCACTGTGTCTGAATTTGAGAGTAGTTTGGTTTCAATGATTCTGTATATTTAACATTAAATATATCTAAATTTTTCTTTTAGGTTACCACATCAGTGAACACGAACATTCAGTTGAGTTAGGGATAAATAATACTTCTTTTACAGAATTCTTTGATGAGCGATACAATAAAGAGGCGAGTTTCACTATTCCTGTTTTACAACTATGGAAATCAGGGTAGAGAAAAATGAAACGATTTATCCAAAGTCGCACAGAGTTAGGAATAGAGAGCAGGTCATCCTAGCTCTAGCCTATTGCTGTACACAGTGGCCAAGATACCATTTGTAATTACTGCCCCAAATAATGACTTTTGTTTAAAGTACAACTATCCACATTTATTGGAGACTTCTCTATTACATTGCATTATTCTTAGCTTATGTTTCTCAATGACTGTTTTAAAGTTCCATTTCATGAGATGTCTACTTCAATTCAGTTACTTAACACAGTGCAAGCTCCTGTTATTCTCTTCTGCGAAGAACTAGTCCAATAGTCAGACTGCACTGAATAGGCATGTGGCATGCAGATGTGAACTGGAAGGGGCAACATTTCAGTTAAGTCTACTGGGATGTAGCCATGCAACTCCTATTAACATTAATGAGAATCAAGCAGCTAAATCTCAGTGTGTTGTGCTGAAAATGCTCCCTGACGTGTTTGAAGGAATACTATTTTCATATCAAGTACTTGCAAATGTACTGGTGCTGCTCCATAAAACCTAACATCCTAGAAAAGGATTCCCAGATCTTTCATACTTTATAGCAAAGATGATCTCCGGGAATTGTTTATTGAATAACTCCGCAGGATGCTGTACATCATTTTTATTGATAAGGAAGTTGTCATCTGTGTAGCCTCAATATAAAGTTGAATGGGCTTGGGTTGCTTTAAAGCATTATGTTTCTGATTAACCATCAAATTGTCAGCTAAAAATTGGTTCAATTCAGGCTCTGAAATAATTTTTTTCTCCTGGCTCTATCTGTAAACTTGAAAGGCAGAGCCACAGGTCTGTATGGATTCTGGCCAAGTTGCCAGTTGTTCAGATGTTCCATCATAAAAGTTTAGCTAGTTCTGTTGAAGGCAGCAATGGCAGATTTACTGTTTTTTAGTTCAGTAGTGATTTGTAGGTAACTATACAAATACTGTATTTGTAGGAAGTGGAGAGAATGAGTCTAATTTAGGGTAGCCTGCTTGACTGGGAGAAAAAGTTTATTAAGGATGTTTCAATTCATAACTGATCTCCTATCCTCCATTACATACTTTTCAAACATATTTGCATGGCATGAAGTATCTACATAGTGTATTGCATGAGACAACAAGTAGTTAATAACTATATTTACCATGCTTTTAGTCTATATTCCACAAGAGACAATTCTGGGAAAGGAATATTTACACACTCATTATAGGACATGAAGTAAAATTGCATAATGCATATATTTCTAACCAATTACACATCAGATAAAATTTTTTGGAAAGTATATAAGACTACAAAATGTCCTCCATCCCCCACTAAAAAGTAACTCTACAGGGTAGATAATTACTAAAACATCTACATTGTAGCTCAGGGCAAGGAATGTTTATGATTTTCTGTAGTTCTGCTGTCAATCTCTGCCTTCTGCTCTTGCACTTTGCAGTATTCAGAGTATTATCCTCAGCATAGAGCCAATTCTTTACCCTCTATTTGATTGGCCTATATCATTATCATGAAGTTTTAATATTGAAAATTAAAAGTAATTCAGAACAAATAATTTGATGAATTTCACCTTTCTCTCTTTGAGAGTGATTCATTTCTCAAATTTATTCATTATTCAGAGTGATTCAGTAATTCCTTTAGCAAATAATTCTTGGTGTGTCATTTTAATTGTGAATTATGAATATTACAATCAGTTTGTGCTCTAACTTCTGTGCAGTAACACGTGTATTTGACTAACTTAAGCAATTCAGTTTGAATTTCCAACTGTGTGTGATTATAATAGGTCTTAGCAATGTATGCCAGGCAATCAAAATCCACATATCATGTGACTCATGGTAACTAACCAACCCAGCATGGAGGCAAACTACAAATTTGATAATCAGATGTTCAGTTTAAAATTTACTTTCAGCAAATACTCAAGCAATCAAGCCAAAAGTATACCCAGTGAACTCTGAACAATTGAGTGCTTTCAGAAAGTGATCATAAAAAGATAAACTGAATTTAAAGAACAAATAGTCAAGGATACTTCCTTCAGCTGGTTTGGGGGTTTGAGTTGTTGAATGCCTTGCCAATATAATTTTTTTCCTACAGAAATAAGGAATTTAGTGAAGCATCAGAAATTAAGGAAAGAAATAACTGAACATCAGTAAGGGCATCACTATTCCTGGGATGAGTAGGGGGACATTCATTCTTATGTAAATATCCAATTTTTACCCTTTCAAAACTCTTAATCATGCAAAGGAATGAATTGAGATGACTTATACAACCTCCATATTCAGATCCTTATTTTTTAATGTGACTGCATTCAATCAAAATGATTGAACAGTGTGTTGATATACAGAATTGTACAGTATTAAGCTATTTGTAATAGCCATTCTGGCTATTATATTAAATCCTGATCATGGGCTTCCTGGACCAAATCCCCAAATTGTTTTCAGAAGTACTGAATTTTTTTTCTGCAACTTTAATATCCACTTGATTTATGTGTCAGATACAGAATACTTATTCATATTAGACTCAAAAATATTTGACTCTAGCAAGTTGATTAATACTGCAATATTAATGCAGCATGTCATTGGTCTTACTGGCATTTCATCAGTGATCTATCAGACAACAGATCCCTCTTGTCTGGGTATAACTCCAACAGAGCAAATACCTTGGAAGGTGTGCTCAAATAAAGCTAGCTTCTGATCTGTTTATTTCCATGACATTCTCTGACTTTATTATACTCCTTTTTTCTTATGTACTGTTTCATCAAATGGTATTAGTAATAAAAAAGAACTACATGAATTTTAAGTTCTATTTCAGAGCAAAGTTAGTTCCCAAGAAAAGAAAGAATTATTCACTGTAAGTAATAAAATAAATAAATATCAAAACAAAGCAAAAAAAAAAGCCACGTGATTTAAACAAGCATCTGAATTTATCACAAATGTGTAGGAAAGATTAAATTTTCCCAACTTATATCTACAATACTGCAAAATTTGGGGCAAAAAAACCCCGTATCTTTTGTAGGTGGTGACAGATCTGTCCTATCTTTCATTTATTTGTTTAGATTTGCTAGCTACTTTGACATCACAGAGCAAAGAGGCTAGAGCCTAGCCTTCATCCAGTTAGTGTGAGTGATAAAGTGAATCAATAAAAGCACAAATAAGCACCTGATTATTACATTTTTAATGGTCTGTTTATTATTAGGTGTCTGCGAATCAAGGACACATGATGCTATGTCAATTCAAGGTATAAACTGTTGCATAAAGCCTGTGACATTTTATCTGATATTTCCAATTATAGGAAACTGCTTTCAACAGCTTTTACATTTGCAACTATTTAATCATTTGTATAAATTTATCAAAGTTTGACCAAAATATTAATTTCTCAGGATAAGCTTGATGAGAGAAATTTTTTTTTTGTGCATGTTAAATCCTTGCAATCGTTTTGCTAAAAGACACTGCTGCCATCATACTATGAATTAAGGATTTGAAACTTGGCATTAAAGGACTGAATAAAAATTAAGTGCCTTTACCAAGGGTGCATGTTTTGTTGTTCATCTCTTTTGCCAAATTACGTTACTTAGTAGAGTTTCTGGACTCTACTGCTTTGAAGCTGTAAAACTAAGAAATAGGTCTTCTCTGTACAACTCCAAGCAAGGACTGACATTTCCTGGCTGCTTTGGAGTCAAGTAAAAGTTCAAAAGATATATTGAAAAAAGGGAAGCAGTTTCTGCTGTTCACTACACGTGCTGTTGCAGGTAGTATAGAGGAATATGGACTGGCCAGGCTGGAGTGCACAGGAACTGGTTTCACACTACAGACTGAGTGAACTAGATGATACCTTCTGAGGAAAACAGTTTGTGGTTATATAAGTAAAGACTGTTTTGCGATACATATGCTCAAGAGAAGGAGGAACATAACGGAAGATAAATTTAGTCTCAGCAGGGCAGGTCAAAAAGGAGTTGAGGAGTGACTTGCTAAAGTTTCAAAAACTAACAATATTTACAAAAACTGAATGCTGGCCTGAGTGGTGAATAGATCTCAGTGTGTCATGCAAAGCTCGTCCAAGAACAGTAAGGCCGTTCCAGAAAAGTTAGAAGAATCATGTGACTTGGTAGTCACTCAAGGGAGATAAAGGGCATTTCTACTACTGATGAAAGATATGCCTAAGGATTTTTTCCCCAAATCATATGTCTGTACAAGAAACTGCTAAATTTAATAAAAAATATTTTTTCATTTGTCTTGTCATTCACATTATTGAAAAAAAAGAATAGGACTTTTAGGAGAAGATGTGACAGAAATCTGTAAAATCATGAACTGCATGTTGAGAGCAAATACAGAACAATTATTTGCTGTTTTTCAGACTGCTGGAACTAGGGCACTAAGTAATATGACCAGGTAGCTGGTTTAGACAGAACAAACACCTTTTCCTACAGTACATAATTGAATTGCAGACTCAGTGGAATTACAGAATGCAAGTCCACTTGAGTAATAAAAAGTCTTTGCAGTAGTCTTCACATACGTGTTATAGGAGTTCTAGCTTTAGGACTTTTGTAATATAGGAATGTATAGGAATGACAGTTTTAAAAAACCTTCAATGTATGAAATACACAACAGGAGACAGTGATCCAGGCAAATCTACATTTTTCTTATGTAGAGAGATATGATCTTAATAACTTAACACTTCTCATTACTTATGGACTATTCGGTGGTAGAAAGAAATTGTATAATTTTATTTCCCCTTTTTATGTAGTCCCTTTGTAAGTGGATATTTTTCACTGACCTGAAAAATTTGTAACAATAATATGTTTTCAAACTATAAATATTGATTGAGCAACAGTATGAATGTTTGTACTTTGGATATTTGAGAAGCTTCTCAAACATGGAATGAACATTAACATCCTGAAAAAATAAGTTCTTCTGATTATTCCCCTAAGGGTAGTTTATGCAGGATTTTAATCTCTTTTATTAAATGATGTGTTTTTCTAGGATAATTATTTGATTTTGAGTTGATCTGGAAAACATTGAAGTTCTGACATCAATCTTAGTCACAGCGAACAATACATGTGTGCACAAATTACAGCTCAGTAGGAATGGAGTTAGACCACCTACAAAGTAGCTTACTGTGCAATAGTAGCAAGTAATTAGTACCAAAGCCTCCTTTACAATCCATAAATATATCCAGGCATCTCAAAATATCCAGGTGCCCATTATCTAACGTTTAGTGCAAACCACAGAGGCACCAGTTGCCCAGAGCAAATTATAATCCTAACTGAGCCATAGACTCTGCAAGCTTTGACAAGATGTTTGACCTCCCTGTTCCTCAGCCAACCCAGCTGTGAAATTGATAAAAGCAATTGTGTAAAACCAGACCCCACTGGAAAACAGATCTGCCACTGGCTTGGACAACAAATATGGATGAATAAATGGCAGCAAACACATCAGGGTCATCACATTCTGTTATGCTTTATACCTAAATAACAGAGGCTAAATCTGAATAGCTGATTCATCACATATTCCTAGGTAAAGGAGATTAAAAAATAGGAGATAACACTGAAATGTAGTGATCTTCCACCCAGGAGATGTAGTACAATTTCAGTATTTGTTAACATAGGATACAGAATAGTTTTGTGTAAGTCAGCTGGATTTCTGCTGCTCACAATTATCCTACTGTGAGGCATACCGATAGTTTTACAACTGTGCACTCTTAAAAGAAAAACAATAGCGACAGTTTTTTCTAAGTTGTAAATATTAACTAATATTAAAAAAGAAAGTATTCTAAAATGTAAGTTAAAGCTTTTTTAACTTTCATATTTCTCTCAACTTGAACAATGAGAATTTCTTGACAACCATTCAGGTCTAATAGATTTTATTTTATTATTTG
Source organism: Pygoscelis adeliae (assembly GCF_000699105.1). Lineage (NCBI taxonomy): Eukaryota > Metazoa > Chordata > Aves > Sphenisciformes > Spheniscidae > Pygoscelis > Pygoscelis adeliae. Next base: position 3,917,962 of record NW_008825428.1, read on the forward strand.
GAGACTCTAAATTCAAATCTCATACGAGAGATTAGTACACTGCTACTCACTGACTTAAACATCCATGTTTTGGATGCTTATTACTACATCTGGCATATGTATTTATGTAATGTGACAATTTAATCTGAAGAAACACTTTTCCAGCTGCATTCTAGAATATGTAGTAGCCATATAATTTAAATGAGCCATGTGATTGTACTAAAGAGTTTAATCATTTATTAAAGCTAGATAAAAGCAATGTGTAGTGTGTAGTCAGTGATAACTATTTTAATTTTCAGTATTGTTTAGAAATTCTGCATCTATTGAGGATACATTACTTGATGTCTTGTTATTGACCGAGGAATAGAAGAACACAGCAGACACTAGTATCATTTGATTCATGTGCTATTACTGTTGCTTTGTGACTGGATGATGAAAGGCTTTTTATAAATATGACTAGTAAAAAATAACTGACATTTATGCTGTAGGTAGGAAATGTGTCATTCAATGTTATCTATAATAGGAAACTATAAATTCCACAAAGTATTTGAGCAAAGTCTACATGGTAGATAATGGTGTTACACAGTGTCTCTACTTGTGCCTTTTGTTCATTCAAGACATCTTCATTTTTGCCTCCTCAAGAGATTATAGTATTTCCATGCTATATTCTAATGTGTCACTCAAAGATTTGACTCTCAAAAGCAAATTTTTCCTTGCAGACATTTCTAAAAAACTAATTACTAGCACAATCTTTGTAATAATCTGAATTGTTGCTGCTGTAGAAGGAAAATTTTAAAACAACAGTACTGTATATAATTTACTTACTGTTGTCTGCTAATGTCACCATTTCATCATTAAAACTTTTTATAGGATCAAAATACAGTCAAATATATCTTTTATATTTCAACAGTAAGAAAAAATCTTACATAGTATATACATTGCGATGCTATGCAAGCATATCTGAGTTTAGAAATAGTAATTATTAATCTGCCTGGCCAAAATAGTTCAAGGGACTGCAAGGGACTCTCTCAAATCACCCACGTTAACCAGAGTTTTAGAATGAATTAAGTAGCTTTCTTCAGCTGTGGTGCTAAGTAATTTTTATAGACTGCTATACAGACCAAACCTAGTACATCCAAGAAGTGTGTCAGTATGTTGAGAACAAAAGCCATCAGCACTTCCATTTGCTTTATTATGTAACTTTGAACATACTGCCGTTGATTTTAGTCCAGAAGTCCGCATTGTTCTGTGCACTGAAATGAAATCAAATGAAAAATGAATTGTCAGAGATATTTTCCACAGAAAGCAGTTATTAGATTTTCCATTTGTGCTTCTCAGAGAAGTAGTTGGGTGGAGGGAGGTAGCCTTTAATCCCACTTTGTATGCAAAACAGAAGGAACCCTTCCCAAAGCCCAGGAGTAATGTTAACTTATATTCTAAATAATCAGGTTTTTCTCTTTCGTAGCTTCAGCAAATGACAGGAAAGCTATTGGGACTGTTCAGTTTAAAGCTTGAAGTTGACAAAACACTGTAGAAAAGGAGCATTTTTTCTCCCTGTCCTATACATGGGATTTTAGATTTCTGTTAATGTACGGAAAAGCTTTATACTACAGTTTTTTGCTAAGCTTTTTCTAATGCCAGGAGAATTACCTTTAAATGTACTCTTTTTGATGGGTAATGCTTAAGTCTCCAGACATAATTTTTAAACAGGACCTTTCAATGCCTAAGCTGACACAGTTGCCAAATATCCCTTCCTCACAAACTGCTGTTCTTTGGTCAGTATATCAGGAAATAGGGGTTTCTGTTCCATTTAAACAGCTTGTGCGTAGTTTGTTGTAAGGGTGCTGTACAAGATGGAGGAACAAAATTTGGCAATAAAACATTCCAGTCTAAAGAATATTGTTGGTGGTTTTTTGTATAAAGATGGCTCAACCCTAAAATCTTTGGCTCAGCTGCTACAGTAACTGGAAGAAGTTCTGGTACATATCTGAATTTGAGTCTGAATTTTTAGCTCAAACTCATGTCTCCTGCAGTGCCTACCTGCAGAGCCAAGGAGAATCCATCCTTTATTGGATGCGGGGGGGAACATTGTCATCGAGGATGAGGAAAAGGCTGAGGTACTTAATGCCTTCTTTGCCTCAGTCTTTAGCAGGCAGACTAGTTATCCTCGGGGTACTTGGCCCCCTGAGCTGGAGGACAGGGATGGCGAGCAGGATGAACCCCCCATAATCCAAGAGGAAGCGGTCAACGACCTGCTACGTCATCTGGATGCTCACAAGTCTATGGGGCCAGATGGGATCCACCCGAGAGTGCTGAGAGAGCTGGCGGAGGAGCTAGCCAAGCTGCTCTCCATCATCTATCAGCAGTCTTGGTTAACGGGAGAGGTCCCGGATGACTGGAGGCTGGCCAATGTGATGCCCATCTACAAGAAGGGCTGGAAGGAGG
>NW_008825428.1:3921500-3922989 GCF_000699105.1 Pygoscelis adeliae
TGAGGCACCATCCCTGGAAGTATTTAAAAGACGTGTAGATGAGGCACTTAGGGACATGGTTTAGTGGGCATGGTGGTGTTGGGTTGACGGTTGGACTCGATGATCTTGGAGGTCTCTTCCAACCTTAATGATTCTATGATTCTATGATTCTACCTAAATAAGAATAATAACAAGTAATTTATTGTTCAAATAACAGACATTTTCCTCTCTTCACTTCATTGATTTAGTATATCAAAATGACTTCAGTCATTATGCCCTGATGCGCATGTTAGTCCAGTTATTTGCTAAATATGTAATATATTGGTCTGAAAGGAACTGAAAGGCTGGGCAGCACTTCTGCGTGGTGTGAGGCTTGGGGAGGCAAACTCTCTCAGGTAAAACGCTTACTAAAGTAGCAACAGATCTATCATTATTGCCAGAACATAGTGTTCGATTCATACTATTGTGTGAAGGGTAATTATGAGTTTAGATGGTACAAGCTCGCGCACTGCTCTTGCACAGTATCAAATTATTTTTACACAGTAGCTCTCATAATTTCAATAAATGTCTTCATCATTTTTCAGATCCTTCTATTTGTAGAACCCAGCAATGATTAAAGAATATGGTTTCATTAAAGGCATTGCAAAAATCCATGTTACCTTCAAGTCTGATAAGTAAGAATAGACTATGTAACTTTACACCTTGCTTTTTTGCATTATTTCATCACATACATTTCTAATACATTTGCATAATTTAATGTCTTTCTCTCCATTCAGAAAAGAAAGCGTTCCATGGGATATATCAGGAATGCTAGAGGGGGTGTCTTTACATGTCAGAAAGGAATTGTGCTTAAGTGTTAGAATAGCACTCTCATAGGTAGGTACACTCTTTGTGTACTTGCCAGTGAATCAGGATGCTGTTTATTGCCTTGAATGCTTACTTCTGGTTTCAAGCTTCACTTGCACTGGTATGCAGCTGGCATAGTCAACATGCTGACACTTTAGAGCTTGACTTAACTGCTTGAATTTTATGGAGAAAACTTTGAGTTTCTTGTCATTTTCTTTTCTTGAAGTTTTCCTTGAAGTTTCCAGACTAAATATAACAAAACCAAACCTGTTTGTAAAGCTCTCTTTCCCGTCTTGGATAACCCTAGCAAATCTGGCAAGTGTAGAATGCTAACTGTAGTGCTTACCAATTATTTTTAAAATTATGAGGAAAAAAAAGAAGTATAGATTTTTTGGGTTTTATCTCCTTGCCTCATTCAGTTCATTTGAGACTCATCAGTGTATATATGCAGTTCTTGTTAGTATTATAATGGAGGCTAGGAGTATGCATCACCTGAAGAAGAAACAACTTTCTACAGAACTGTCTGGCTTGAAAATCCTTTTGTTTTACACTTTGCTGCAAGCATGTACACATTTCAGTATGTGCTGTGAGAACTACCTCTCTACCTTTAAGCCCTTTACTTGTCTAAAAAGTAGGAAAAAAAAGGGAGATTTTCACAAAGGTG
>NW_008825428.1:3923076-3933847 GCF_000699105.1 Pygoscelis adeliae
TTGTTGTAACAGCACGTTTTCCTAACATTTGGGAGAATGGCTGCGTGTGTGTGAATGAACTTTGGATAACAGGCTTCAAACAAGCAATGACTGACTGACTGCATGGCAATCAAAAGAACATGTTGGAAGCAGTGTACATTTGCCCTGACTTTTGCCCTGATCTTTGGGTAACTGGTAGCATAGTTCTATGTCTGCGGTGACAAATACTATCTAGCTAATTTGCAAGTACAAAATTCATGTGGTGCTAGGTAGCATGATATTGTGCCTGCCAATTCTGCAGGCATGCTTTCAGTATGTCTCAGGGTTTTTAGTGTAATTTTACCGTCACAGTGGGCACAGGTAAATTCAAACAGTAAGGATGAAAATGTTAATTCTCACCATTTCCAATATGATAAATAACAGAATAATCATGTTTATGATTATTTTAACGATTTTAAGTACATGTATGTGCATACACACTTAACTGACATTTTGTTGAATAGCAGGGAGTTGTCGTTAATTTGTGTTAACAATAGGAATAATATGTAACTACAAACATTTGAGGCAATAAGGAAAAAAAACAATGACCAGTTCAAAATAAATTCAAGTTCCAAATATTTGGATTAGATTTGGCTTAATTTACATAAATATTTGGAGGTCACTCACATATGAAAGAACATACTTATTTGTGTGTGAGTATACTCCATGAATCAATATGCAAAGAAAAAAGTGTTCTTGGGGCTAAAATTAAAATTAACCAGTCAGAAGACTAAACCTTTTGAACCTGGGTAACAGTCAGTTAGGTGAAATAATGCATAATAAATACTCAATTATTCTTTACAGTGAATAGTCCCTGAGATCAGTCAGGAGCTCTGTCAGTTTTAGACTGACATTTGTCTCAATAAAATATTAGTCAATAATGGTAAATATTGAACAAACTTAAAAAAAAAAAAGTCCAACACTTTATTCATTTTTGGACAATGTCTGGGAACAAAAAGCTGAATTTGCATTGCAAGTGTTCCATCAGCTGTATGATTGACAAGGAATGGATATTGGAACAGGGAGAGCATTTCTTTTACCCATTTATGAAAATTCCTTTTGGTTTAGAAACCAATTCATTAAAGTAAAATCTAAAAGTTTTATTCTGAGTAATTCTGAATGAAGTTATATTACGTAGACAGTTTCATAGATCAATAATTGTTTACAGTGCTTCAAAGAAGTTAATTGCTTTTGAAAAGTGTATTTTGTGATGCATCACTCTGATCTGATCTACTGGCTTTTTTTTTTTTTCTCCTCTGGATTTTCCTTACATTGCCTGTATATTTCTAAATTATGGCTGAAGATTTACAACATACTTTTGCCAAAGCCTCATGTACAAAGTAAACTCAGATACTAATCTTCTTGTATATAAAGATGCAGAATCCATGACCTTTTGTTTTTCTTTATTAGCATAATACAACTCTTACTGGATTTGTTATCCACTATAACTGTGCCTTTAGATACTTTCCTACTGAACTGTTACTTCCCATTTGGACTCCAAAAAATTATTGTTTCTTTCTGAAAGAATGCGTTTAGGATGCACTTTTTATTGAATACAATTTTCTTCTTTCTGGCCATTTCACAAACTTATTAAGAAATATTTGAATTGAACACTGCTCTCCAAACTGCTTAGCATCCTTTGTGGATGTTTTAAGTGCAGGCTTTAACTTTGCTGTTATCCAATGTATTAAAACCATGTTGACTACTACAAAACCAAGGCTAAAGTTTGTGATAGTCCCACTGATTTATTAATCCAGTTTGAGACACATTTACTAATAATGTTTTTTCAGCTCTTGTGTAGTCATGCAACCTTTTAAAAGTCATTTGAGCTAGATCATATTTTTATTCTTTCCTACAGCAATTCTGTGTCCGATTGTATTACACTGTGATGTTAACAAAGCTGTTAATCAGATCCGTTATTCCTCTGCTCCCATAAGCCAATAACCTCATAAAAAAGGAAATTAGGTAAACACAATTTTAAAGTTCATGTTGACTGATTCTTATCATCTCATTGTCTCCTAGATGCTTACAGATTGTTTAGAAATTTGCTACAGTATGTTTGTGTGCATTAAGCTAGTCTGATCATTTTCTGCAAGTCAAAGTTTTCTTTATGTCCTCCTCCAGACCTTTAGATTTCCCACATTCACCACACATTTTGGAAAATAATTGCTATTATTCAAAGCTAAGATATATGGCAATACAGAATTAATCCTGCTTTCTTCTTTCACCCACTCAAGCTGGGAATAGTCACCAGCAGTTTTCTGCACCCTCCACACCTATACCTTCCATGTAAACTGTAAATATATTGAAAGGTGGAAGATTGTTAGGGAAGCTTGACAGAGCTGCAGTTGTAAAATAAGCAGATTTGGAGGTTGTTTTTCCATTCCGTGTGTGATACAGCAATACAGAGGGATCCATTATGTCTCATTTCAAAAGTGAGGTTTATATGTAATCAGAAATAAACTTCCTCTCATGTTAAAATTTTAAGTAGAGAGCTGAGATACAGCAGTTGTCTGTAGGTCTGGTAAAAATAAATTTACTAACTGCATAGGAGTGATTGTAGGAAAGGGAAAGATACTGCATAAGTTAGCAAATAAGAAATTATTTTAGGAGAGTGTCACTGACAGTGTCTGAATATATCTTTGGTGCAGCACAGGTTACCCGAACCCCAAATTTACTCTGCCAAAGAGAAGCATTGGACTTAATTTTACAAATTGACTTGGACTCCTTCTCCTGAATAATATGAATTGCTTAAAAATTTAGAATGGGCTATGGATGCATATTTAGAATGGGCTGGGTCATTACCCTTAGGATAGCTGGGCGAAATGTTGGATCTGAAAAGCTTTGAGTTCAGAATACCTAGAGGTCTCTGTTTCTTGGTTCCCAGAGATCTCAGCATGACTAAAAATTCCAGAAGAAAAAGTGGTACCATGCGCTATTTGAACTCTGCATTAAAATTGTTTTTTATCAGTGCATTGCCTTGCTTTTACTGGAGAAATCCACAGTCATATAGGTATAATGTAGGTTTGCAGGTAAGATACTAACAATAAAGATATAAGGGTAATAATATTTAACTTATACGTAGCAGGTTTCATCTGTACTTCCAAGCATTCAATATCATTATCCCCAAGAAAATGACTTGACAAAGCCCGGTGACCTCACAGTGAGTTAAAAATCCCCAGGAAGAATAACAAAATAATCGGGAACTCAGTTGGGACTACAGTGCAGATCTCCTTGAATCCAGTATTTTCTCCACAGAAACAAACTGTTGTAAGATTATTAAATGTTCCTCCTAACTTAGTGTTATGATAGAATGGAGAAAGCAGTCATGCTTTAACATGTCTGGAAAAATAGATGTTGATGCAGCCACCAAAAAAGTCTCAGATCTATGTCCTAAAAATCTGTCAGTTTTATTACTTGCTGGCTGTAGCAACTTAAAACATATAAAAGAGGTCTTGATTTTCTGTTTGCTTTCCTTAGGAAACATAGCTGCAACCAAGAAATATTTTTACATTAACCTCCATTCTCCATCACTTTAAATCATTAGTTGCAGAAATTATTAGCATAGGAAGTGTTTTTGCATACTGTCTGGCACCCTCTACTGTGCATAAATATTCCAAGCATAAATATTATATCATTGCTGATCTGCTATAACTAAAGTACAAAGAGGCAAAAATAATAAAATAAAATATTATATCATTAAGTGAATTAACAGGATGATCTTTTTCTGATAGTATGTGCATGTGTGCCTAATAGTAACTATTTCTTAATATCAGTGCCTCCTTTCACTTAGGGTGCTTTTTATATTCCTTTCCAATAAATAAGAGTATGGAACTCTTTCTTGATTTGAGAGATTTATCATTCTGAAGCTCCATTTGTAGCTTTGTGATGTAGCTCTCAGTTTACTCTCTTAGTTTCAAAATACAAAAATAAGATGATGTGGAGAGCTTCATATACCTCCCTAGTATCCTCTTAGAAGAAAAATATTTTATGGGAACAAGCCATGAAAAGGCACTAAACACACATGCTACTATAACCACTTTTTCTTGAAAGAAAATCAAGTGGTGTTATTTTATAACATGACTACAGTACAATGTGATAAAGTGTAGGCATCCCCTATCTGGTTAATGTAGCAACACAAGGAATGACATATATACCTTGGAATATCATAGTACAGTTTTCAAATGGTTGGATGTAGCCAGTAGGTGCATTTTCTACTGAAAGAAGCCGACAGATGGATATATCTATAGGCTTTTAGATATTGCACCATGGAGGGTGCAATATTTCATATCACATTTACTTATTTGAAGATACATAATGTTACATGGGATTTCTAATCTAGCAGAGTGATACAAAATATACTGAAAACACAATACAATACAAATATAAGTTACACTTAGCGAAATATAGCAATTGCAATACATGGTTCAATCACAATACCAATGTGATTCCCATTACAGGTCTCTCTTAACATGCTCACTGCCACGACGCTGGGGATCCCCAATTGCCAGGAAGAAATACATGGGTTGAAGCCAGCCCAAGGCCATTGCTCTCTTCAAAATTCTTTTGTTGTTTAGTTTTCATACTCTATGTTTGGCCGAGCCATGTATTCACCACTCCCACCTCCACAAGCTGGTCTGTCTAACTCAGGGAGAAACATTTACACCAACAGCTGATCCACTCAATTGTGATATAGTCAGTTAATCCGCTCAACTGACATAGCTATTTATCTAAAACAAAAGCCAGCCTCCTGTCCCCTCTGTGTTGAGATAAAGTCAGCTTTCTTGGCAACAGCTGTGAACAGTCAGAAACTACATTCTTTGAACTCCATAGACACCCACCCTTGCCCATCTCTACTGAGCCTTCTTCCATTTTAGGGGTTTATTGGTCAGTCACAGCCTCCACAGAATTTTACAGGCATGTCAGCAATGACACATTTTATAAAATTGGTACCACATAGTGATGAACCAGAAGCATTTTAAATTACAAAGTAAATAAATTTAATTAACTTAATTCTTTGTAATGGTTTAACAAAAGGTGAAATAAAATCAGTGCAAATTAAAACTAATAAATATCAGATTAAATCTGTTCCCTCCTACTTCTATGTAACAATAACATCCTTTGTGATGTGTAGTTTTCAATGTTGTTTTTAATAGGCTTTTGACATGCAGAAAGTCCTATTCTATACAAATGAATTCAATTATATTATTTTCAAGATCTGAAGTTACTTCTTTGCATAGTGCATTCTGACCTACTCACAGCCATGGGATCACATATTGTACAGTGAATTCTCTTGCATGATTTAGAAATACAATGATTTTAAGCTCCATTCTTCTCTACCATCTAGACTAGCCAAGAAAATTAATGGCAAAGCAGGTTTTCATTCCCATGTCAAGCTTGTTAAAAAGATGCCGAGTAGACATTCATAGGTTTTAAGGAGTTTTCAACAAATCTTAGGTGAGATTCACCAGTACGTAGCAATGCTATTAGCAAGCTTTCAAAATTCTTGCTTCCCTGACAGCCTGTGAGTTGTATGACTTAGCCTAGGATAGGAAAGAGTCTAGATGCTCTGAGATCCCTGCCTTCACCAGGATCTTTGGGAGCTCCATGACTGTTGGTCTGTGACAGGTAAGGCTCTGAAACAGAGGCAGAACAGGGAGTCAGAAATGGCTTTTACACTGTGTTCCAGAAAGTTTGAATTTTGTGTATTGTTTGTTGTTCCCCCCTCCACCCTCCACAATGAGTGGTGAGTATTTATTCTGGAAGCATAGATGATCTTTTTTTTTTGTTCCATATTAGAGAATTCAAAATAGGTGGGTTTTTTTTTTTGTTTGTTTGTTGTTATTTAAAATAAGTATGAAAAAACAAAACTAGATTTTTCTAAATTTCATGGAGTGACTTTAAGCCATTTACTTTGTCTTCTTAAATGAAAAATGAATGCTAACAGACCCCTCTCAGGAGGGGTCTTCACTGTGATGTGATCCCTTATGGTCTGTCTTTTACTAGATTTCTTAACCTCACAAAGCTTATTAGTATTTCAAAGCTCATTCCTTGGGTTTCTTGAGAGGGAGTTGTCTGAAGAGGGTATAGCAATTATGTGTTACTGTATTATCTACTGTTGGAAAGAACATGCATCACTCTGATAGTTATATGTGGAAAGGCTTTTTTGATTGTTATTGTCTTTTATTGTGTTTCTAAATGTCTAATTTCTGTACAGTACCGTAGCCTGCAATAGGTGTTCTGAAGCAAAACGTACAAAATGTGTGTACAGCAATAGTTAATGATTTCATGTCATTATGGAGTCCTAGCAGCAGCATGCAATGAAGTGAGGCAGAGTTTGCATTTTTGTAAAGTTCTTAATCCCCTGAGAGCAATGAATGTTGCAAAGAAATTTGTCAGGACTTCTAGTGAGAAAACAAGACCAAAGAACTAGGAAAAGTATCTAGTTGTAGATTTTCTGTTATGTCTTCTCTGTCAGGCCTATGATGGCGTCCATCTCTGATTCACTCCTCAAGTCATATCTTTCCCTCTGATAATGTTTATCTGACATAATTACCTCTGCAAAGAAAAATAGTACATATCATACCAAATACTGGGCTACAGCATATGTCATTAAGCATACTATGGTAAAATAGGTTTTATCTGGTTGCAAGATAAAGGTTGCAGAATTTTCAGTTCTTTTAATATACAGGTGTGATAATTCTGTTCTGCCTAGCATCCACAGAATAGTCCTCAGAAATTCTAATTCTAGCACTAATTAGGTATAATAACATAGGATTTAGCAAGAAATATGGCCTAAATAAAAGCTGAAACAGTTATTTTTTATTTTGACTAGAAGGCTTAGAATTAAATAATTAAAGAGGCACAAGTAGACTATGGCTACACTGGCAAGTAGATGTTAGTAGTCTCACTTTCTGCCAAAGTCGTCTTCTTTTTTTTCCCCATGTAGATCTGTAACTATTCTATGCTTTAGAATAACCTCACCCAGTTTCCTAACGATGACACAGTCTCCTCCCTCTTGTTTTACCTTCTCAGAAATAACACCAAATTCTGCCCTGAATGCAAAGGAGACCTAAAGCTGTTGTCTCTATTACTTAATTACTTTACTCTAGTTTGAACAGACAAACAAACAAACAATCTTCCCATAGTAATTTGAAAAATGCTGTATAGGGATGAATAGATAGATAAGTTTGTGGATAGATAAGATGGAGAAAAGAGAGAGAGAATGAGCTGTATCTTGGAAGACATCTGCTTGGGACATCATAGCATTTTAATAATCCTACTCTTTTGTCTGTTGAGATATCTAAGCAGGTATATTTAAAAGTGTTTCTTTTCTGTTTTGTGTATCACTTCTGGCTTTCAGTCAGCTAGGGTTTTCCTTTCTGGTTACACTAACTGCTTAATTTGTTCACTTCTCAGTCTCTGTTCTCACCTCTTTCATCTTTTCTCTCTTTTGTTCATTCCCCAATGCCTTTTGTTATCTGCTGTGGTTATTTCTCTCTCTCGCTCTTAATCCAGTAGATAATCTGAGGGCATAAAATTATCTTCCCTTATTTTTTATGCATATTTTTTATTTTACAAATAATTCCTCATCATCTCCTATATGAATAAAAACCTAAAAGTTTTGAGAAATAGAAAACATCTCTATTTCGTAGTTGGCTATGTTGCAAACAGTAAGTGTTGTCCCATAAGGATACACACAGAATGTTTATCTCTGTCAAGGAGAATTACCTGAACTTCAAAAAGAAAACATAATCCTGAACACCTTTCTTGTTTGGATTTCTTATATGTTGTACTGAAATATATTAATCTAGAGATGTACTAAAGGAATGTCTCTACGTTTTATTCAGGTGGTGTGCTTGTTTTGGCTGGGGTAGATTTAGTTTTCTTCATAGTAGCTGGTATGGGGCTATGTGTTGGATTTGTGCTGGAAACAGTGTTGATAACACAGGGGTGTTTTCGTTATTGCTGAGCAGTGCTTACACAGTTTTTTTGTGTAAGAAAAAGTTGCCTTTACACGAGTTTTCTCAGTTTTACTCTTCTGATTCTCTCCCGCATCCCACCACGGAGGAGTGAGCAAGCAGCTGCGTGGTGCTTAGTTGCCGGCTGGGGTTAAACCACGACAGGTGGAAAGACAAGATTGCAGTTCTGTTTTTAGTATACGCTACTGAATATGCTAATTGAATCAAAATGTTATTCTTGTTAACGGAGTTAAATCTAGTAAATTGGGAGTTGGACTAGATGATCTTTAGAGGTCCCTTCCAACTCAAACCATCCTATAATTCTATGATAATTTTTCTAAAATTGAAGAAAAGCACATGTTTGGAAGTCTTGTAAGGAAGGGCAGCTAAACAGCTATTATTGCTCTTTGCCAAATTGTATGGCTGCCAGCTGTACCCTCTGGCCATAGATTAGGCACCTTTGGACTATTGCCAAGTTAAGAAAAGAAAATTTTGTGTGCATCATTGATTCTTGGTCAGGTAAAAGTAGAGGATTTGTTTGGAAAAAAAGTTATGCTATGTCTAAAGAAAATATGTTCACCAGAGTAAAATTCCAACTGTATAACCCATAGCAGTCAAGAACATGTGTACCCAAGGAAAAGTAAGTCCTCGGTACGACTAAATAACCTTAGCAAGAAGGTGTGTGTTGCTGCTGGAAGAATATTTCCATGACTTGCCACCTGGATCCTCGTATTGTCATGAAATAGGAAGGACATCTAAAACTTGTGCTCACTTTAAGAAGAAGTGGGTCTTTTAATCTTACATAGGGTTTTAATTACAAATACTCACCTCTTAAGAAAGTATGTACCAGGATAATTATTACTGTTTTAGTATGAAAAGTGCTTAGCTAAAGAAATAAAGAACTGTAATTTGTTTATGTATGTAAGTATAGTCCCCTTGAAGTGTACTGAAATTACACTGGATTAAAGCTCCTGAGGATCTAGCACAATTTTTTTTTTTAATTATTTAAATGTTATGGTTTAAATCTATTTCTAATTTTAGGATTTAATTAAATTTTATGATTTAAATCTATTTTTCAATATAAAATTATTTATAGGCTTTTTTCCTTTTTGAATGGTTTCATACTGTGACAAAATACAGGTGAATGTAAACATTTATCAAAGACTTAGTACTGCTTTACTTACATGACTGTCATAGCTCAATGAGTTTTCAGTTTTGCATTTTCTTCCATACACTAGTGGTCAAAATAAAGCATACCAAGAAAAAAAAAAAAAAGAAAAAAAAAAGGCACAGTTTCAAAAGAGAGTTGACCAAAACTGCTACTATGGATCCTGCCTGCAGAGAAAGTACAGCTCTGTTAAGACGTTCACATCCTTCTGAACTGTTTCTCTATTCATCTTATGAAGAAAAGGAAAGGTAAATGTCACCTATAGAGGAGCCTAAAGGTACCTGTCTATATCTAATCCTATCTCTCTATACGCCCCATGTAACAGCAGAAAAGTGAGGAATCTAGCTGTGACTCAGAATCAGGGAAGAAATGTTATTGTAAGACCTATTTGAAGAGCTGAATGGAAAGAATATGAAGGAGGTGGAGGACAATTCCTCCACATTCCTTTTAAGAATGGGGAAAAAAGTTTGCATGTGTCGTGGTTTAATCTCAGTTAAACAGATTTAGGAAACATCGCCATTGACCCCAAGGTGCTTCTCTAGCAGCAGAAGTTTAGATAGCCAGAGATAAGTAAAAATTTGTGAATACAATTCAGTGTGTTCTGTAGCTGCAGTAAAACTTGAACCCATTTAAAATGTTTTTTAAAATCTTGTAGAACAGAGAGCCCCACAGCAGTACATGCATGGAGATACATTTCCAAGGCCGACGGTTATAATTACCTTTGGGCTGCCTGAGCATCTATGCTCACAGGACCAGCGCTGGTACTGTTCGCTACCAGTTTTGATCAGGTAGGTTTCCTAATTTAAGCTTTAAATTTGCTGGAACGCCTGGAAGAAATCTCTGATTGTGAGTCGTGAGAGTTATATTGAAAGAGTTTGTTGTGTCGGTGACATGGCCACTGTCTTTCCCAAGCTTTTATCATTGCTTTGCCATTGCTGTATGTCCTGGTTTCGGCAGGGATTTAAGCTTTAAATTTGCTGGAACGCCTGGAAGAAATCTCTGATTGTGAGTCGTGAGAGTTATATTGAAAGAGTTTGTTGTGTCGGTGACATGGCCACTGTCTTTCCCAAGCTTTTATCATTGCTTTGCCATTGCTGTATGTCCTGGTTTCGGCAGGGATAGAGCTAATTTCCTTCCTAGTAGCTGGTACAGGGCTGTGTTTTGGATTTAGGATGAGAACAAAGTTGATAACACACCGATGTTTTAGTTGTTGCTAGGTAGTGCTTACACTAGTCAAGGACTTTTTAGTTTTCCATGCTCTACCAACTGAGAAGGCTGGAGGTGCACAAGAAGCTGGGAGGGGGCACAGCCAAACTGGCCAAAGGAACATTCCATACCATGTGACGTCATGCTCAGTACATAAACTGGGGAAAGCTGGCCGGGGGGGGGCCGCTGCTCGGGGACTGGCTGGGCATCGGTCGGTGGGTGGTGAGCAATTGTACTGTGCATCACTTGCTTTGTGTAGTATTATTATTATTATCATATTATTATTATCATTTTATTTCAATTATTAAACTGTTTTTATCTCAACCCACAAGTTTTTCTCACTTGTGCTCTTCCAATTCTCTCCCCCATCCCACCGGGGGTGTGGGGGGGAGTGAGCGAGCGGCTGCGTGGTGCTTAG
>NW_008825428.1:3937304-3973479 GCF_000699105.1 Pygoscelis adeliae
TATTATCATATTATTATTCTTATTATCATTTTATTTCGATTATTAAACTGTTTTTATCTCAACCCACGAGTTTTTCTCACTTGTGCTCTTCCAATTCTCTCCCCCATCCCACCGGGGGTGTGGGGGGGAGTGAGCGAGCGGCTGCGTGGTGCTTAGTTGCCAACTGAGGTTAAACCGCGACACTGTAGCAGGCAAGAGATGAAGGTTTGTTTCCAGCAGCAGCAACAAAGTGGGACAAAACCCCTCCAGTTTCCTGGGCCAAACTCAGTGATGTGTTTGTTGACAGTCATAACAGTGAAAAGCAGTGTGGGAAATAAGTCTTTGGAAAGAAAGCCAAACATATCAGTTCAAGGGAAAAGTTTCATTTTCTATAATTTTCAAAGTTCCCTAGTTAAAATAGAGCCAATTTATTAAGAGTTGTCTAAACCAGTAAGGACTTGATTAAAAAAAAAGCCCTACAAATTGGAGACAACTTTCCATCAAAAGAGAAAGCAATCAACTAACCAGCAAGGAATGATCATTGGTTGCATGTATTGTTTGTGTTGTGTAATGGTTTCAGTTAGTCATGCTTGCTCCATGATACTGGTTGTATGGATTAAAAAATAAAGACTGTCTGCATGTGAGTGGGCTTGTATCTAAACATACAGCGAGAGCTAAGAAATGAAGGGGGAGAAACTGTGGGAGGATGAATGTAAAGTGAAAAAATCAATTCTCTATAAGGCTTTGTGTGCTTATCATCTTAGCATTGTGGAGTGGTTGATAGGTATCATAGCAGAAATAGTTTTTAAGTTGCACATTATAGTGGCCTTGAGGCTTTTAGAAAAGGAAACTGGCCTTATACAAAGACTGCCAAAATTATGAAGTGAACAAACGGAACTACAGATACTTGGCTTGGCTCCTAATTTTGTTTTTTTCCTCTTTTAACTATTTTCATTAAGAATAATCTTGAATGCTTTTGTAATCTTAAATTGCTACTTCTGAAAAAATTTCACAACAACATAATAGACATATTCATATGACTCAGGGTTAAGTATAGGGCAGTAGAAGGTGCAGATATTTCAGGAAAATGCAAAAATTTTAAATTTGATAGCATCGCTTTAATAAATCAGGAATTATTTGGTACGTCTTCCTGTGTGGTTGGACCAATTTATACTTTACTTATATGAAAAAGTCATTTGGGCAAACAAAAAAAACACCACAGAAAATTGAATGCTTCAAGAAGAAAATGGTCCTCATTGAAAATGTAATATTTGGTTTTAATTTTAAAAATACATGCAAAATGTAAGGAAACTACAAAGTTGATTCTGTTTCATTACAATTAATTAGAACTTTCCAGAAACTCACTGTGGGGTTTTATACTTAAGAGTCATACTAAGTCTGTACAGCTAGACGCCAGTGTTTATTTCTCTTCAACAAGAATCATACTGCAACCTTTCCAGGAGGTCTATCAGAGTAAAGACTGTTTAAGAAATTTCCTGCTCATTTACTGCTGTAAAATAATTTTTAAAATAACTTTTAACCATTAAATGTCTGAACTTTGTTTTGATTTTGCCTATATGACTATAAAAAATATAGTCAGTGATAACTAAAAAATATGAATTTTCCAACAGACTTATCTGTTAAAGTATTCTTCCTGAGGCAAAGCCAACAGCTAAAACTTCACCATACAGTTGGCAATTGGGACCAGAGAACTAATCTGTCAAGCCTGCACAGCTTTCAAAAAATGAACAAACCAATTATGATTGAGTTCTTTTTATAATTTATATGGGTTTTTTTCTTTGGCTTTATTCAGTATACAAAGTGATAAGTTTGGAGTAGTAATACATTCCAGTTTTAATGTATAGCTTAATACACTGATATAAACCCATTACTCAATAGCTATCTCTTGTTTTTCTTTGTTAAGGCTCACAGTATTTTTTTATTTTACTAGTAATATACTAGATACTAAAATGATACTCTTATAGAATTAACTTTCAGCCATAACCAGCACAATTAAGATAGTAAAAATATTGTGGATCAATTGTCAGACTGGAAACTTACTGCTATTCTGTTTCCAGTGCAAACATCTATTCAATTGAAAGGCTCACAAATATTCCAGGATGATTTGTTCATAGTGTGATTTACTGAAATGCTGTTGGATTTTGCCTAACAAGACTATTATAGCAAATGAATATCATGTTTCGTTCACCAGTCCCACAGAAAAGGCAGCAGAGTTTTGGTTCAGTGAGATTGCACTGCCACTGACTCATAACTCTCCAAAGAGTAATGATATCAACAAAACCCACATGAGGATTCTTGACTTTAATAAGGTCTTGATATACAAACCATTCCAAATTTTTATTGATCATAACAAAATCCTTCTCTAAATCCTGTCTCTGCAAAACCCCAATCACATCAGAATGAAATTTTCTGATGAAGTTACAGATAAAATTTTACCATTTACATTTCTTTGCTTTATTTCACCCTGCCCTTCCTTCCAATACTTTCACATCTTCTAAAATAAAAAGTTGGCTTGTGTGAGCATTAACACTGAATTTCTGAATAACTGTGTTTCCTGTAGGGTTTTTTTAATAGTTCCAAGTTTAATAGGCATTTTGTAACATTGGAAAGTAAACTACTGTAGCTGGTGAGAACCTGGACATGGTTTAAAGCCTTGCAGGGTGATAGTAATGCCATTTGCTTCCATCAGTGGAATTGCTAGCATTTTATTTACTCAGGTGCCAATCAGTGTCAACCTCTTACAAGTCTAAGATTTTCAGATATTGCAGGGCTAGAAACACTGCTCTGAAATCTAACTTTATTGTACTTGCACCATTACATTTCCTCATTAGCCTATGCTTGTTGTGCGTTCTCCCAGTTCAACTGCATCCCTGACTAAGTGTTCCTATGGTAGGAATAGTCACAAAGATCAGAACATTTTGGCACATGCAGGCTGAAACCTCCACAGAAGAGTGTAATAATTTCACAGATCCAAATAGGTTTTTCCTCCCTTCTGCAGGGCTGAGAGTCCATACTCAGAGGCCTGAGGGATTTCAAGTAGAATATAATGGATATAATATCTTGCAGCCATTTAAGTCCAAATACAGACAAATTTTACAACACCTTTTTCATGGCTCATAATCAGTTTCCACAAGGAATGCTAAAGAGATGGGTAGATAAAGAAATTCCAAATACCAGATCTTCAATGGAATGACATTGACAAGGAGCTACTTCCGTGACTGCACCTGGGTGCGAGCTTTAGGAAACTGGAAAATAATGTCTTGCGGGACTTCCATAGTGGTCCCCTCCCATTTGTTTAAAAAAATGCTAAAGATGCAACAAGCATTGTAAATATTTTCTTCATTTTTATGGTTGTTTTACTTGTACAGCACCTATGTTAAGAACAATACAAATTCTGAAGCAAAGATAATTTCCTTCCAGATTAGCTTCAGTATCCACAGGAATGTATCAGGGAGAAGAAAGGCAATAAGTTAAACTTATAAGCTTAAAATGGATTCTACAACAGGAAAACACTGGCATGATTTTTACTTTCAGAAGGAAGAAAGATTTTGTAAGACAGTATTAAGGGAAAAAATGGAACAATTTTTATCAAATCATCTAGGTTTCTTTCAACATCTGTGCTGTTAGTAGGTTTGGAAAATACTGAAACTAGAGGATAAGAAGTGTAAAGGACAGAAACAGACACAGGAATTCTGGGTCTCCTCTATCATAAAAACTGTTTAAAGAAACATTTTTCTCTTCTGACTTTATAAGCTCTGAGATGTATTGCCAGTTTTGTTGACTAGACATGACTATTCAGGTATGCTTTCATGTAGGACAGCCCTAAATGCTCTTTACTGCTCTGTTCTTTCATTTTTCCCAGAACAGTGTTCAATCTTTTTAATTTATCCATGGCTGACAACAACTATTCTGAAGGGGGTTGTATGGTTTTTTCCATTTTCTTTGTTTTACTGAAAACCAGAGACCACCCAAATGTGCTTTTATTGCATACCATGCTACTTTCTGTAGTCACTCCCTGTAGTATAAGCAAGTTACCTTAAAAATTAAAAGGTCTATAGTTAACAATAATTTGTAGTTTAAATTAAAAAGTAATCATACATTTTTGTATTAATGTGATCATTCTTTATATTTTCAGTCTCATCAGTTAGGAGAGCACATACGTAAGGAAACTTGATCATCTGTAAAAGGTAATATCCTAAAAGTATTATCCTGTAAGACAGGTATTCAGTATATCTACAATATTAAATTATGTCAGGCAGAAAAAAAAATCTGTATTTCTTTGTGTTTTTCACAATTTTATCCAGTTTTTATGGGCATTATTTTCAATTAGCTGGAGGCACATGCTTATTTCAGTCAGCTGACAAGGTTAAAAAAGCTGAAAGGAGAAATTTGTTTGAGAATACTGCAACAGATATGATTTTGAAGATTACAATCCTTTTCAATGAAAGGACTTCTTTTCTCTGAATTACTGCTTAACTATTTGCCTAAATCAGGAGTGACTTGTATTCTTGCTCGGTCTCCTCAACTAGTGCAATTTCAGTGTATTATTCAGCAAGGACTTTTCTATATTATTATCTATGCATGTTTAGGAAATGTCACTCGGGTTAATTTTTATATATATATAAAAATGACATGAATAATGGGTTCAAACATATTTTAATCCTTGCTGGAAGCCCAAAATAGAAAAAGAAAAAGACGGAAAAAAAAGGTAACTTTGTGTTGGATTGAATCTTTAATTCTGTTACCTTGGGTTTTGATCCTGAAAAATGCTGAACATTGAAGTCAGCAGAAACAGAGCATGTGTTTAGCAGGACTAGGCTTGACTGTTACTGTTTATATAAACTGAAAAGAGGTGGGTTGACTCAGCCAAGAAATAAAAATTCTATTTTTCAAATAACCTTCATACCAAGTGGGAATGATTCTGTCAACATCTTTTGGTACATGATTAATCTTTCTTCCCCCTTCCTATCAGAAGAATCAGCTTGTCATGCTACAGAGTCATATAAATCTGTGATGCTAGAATTGCTTGTGTGATGGCAAGGAAAGTCAGCAACCTAGAAGTTAGCTCATTAGGATAATAATGAAGGAACCGTTAGGAAAGCATTAATGATATATTTTGGCTATCAACATGCATTAATTCTACATGTTATACTAGTCACAAATCTGTTTGTGTAAAGTTATTGAAAAATAGTATATTGAAAATGCTTTGGCTCTTGGGCTTTCTCCACTGGCACTAATGAGGTAAACACTGTGTGAAATGTGGCATGTGGATGAGCTGTGTTCTGAGCTTTTATTGTGAATCAGTTGTAAAATATGCTGGATCTCTGCCACAGGAAAAAAAAGTAATTTCACTTAAGCCTATAAACCTATTCCGAGTGAATGAGGTGTTTAAACTGTAAAAATCACAATCGGGGAACTATCAATCAGCATGCTTTCAGCAAGAGAGATAGCACCAAATACAGTTAATTTGACAATTTTTATTTTTTTAAAAATAAAATCACTCCTGACCAGAATTTCAAGAAGTATGATGTTGTTTGTTTGTTTGTTTGTTTGTCTAAAGCAATGGATTCTGCTTTAACAGAATGGTGATTTCAGAGAAGTTCCAGGTAGTATAGTTAAGGACTGACTGACACAAGATTACAGAATGACTCTGCTGGCATTTACAAGTCAGGGGGCACAAGGACTTCTGCCAGTAGGACGAATGAAGGAAAGAGAGTAGGTTTCCTAAACAGTCAAATTGGGAAGAAAGTGCCCCAAAAAAGTAATTTATAATGAGACAAAGGAGCTCTACAGATCAGGAGAAAGATCCTCAGAAATCCTGAGCATGTGACACTGAGCACGTCAGAAATAGTCACAAAGTATACCCCTCCCCCCTGCCTTATGATGCAAATATGAAAGCTGTGCTATGAATAGCAGAAGAGCTAAGTATTTTAAAAATGACATCCAGGGAGTCTCACGTTAGGACCCGGCTTCCATTTGAGCGACAACCTCAATACATCTGTGCTTTGATTGAGGATGGGATAATTTTATATAGTTAGCTCACAAGCTGGTGGGACGTTTGAGAAATATTGGGTTCTTTTTGCAATGGACATCATAAAAAAACCATGAAAAGCCAATAATTCTGTCTTCATAACAAATTAAATGAAAAAAGAAATTAAGCTACCTGTCATTAAGGTAGGGCTATACCTTGGACATAAAGAAGCAAAATCATGAAATACTTGTTCGTAGAATTAGTGCCAGTCATTCTATGCAATGGACGAAACAGTAAAAAGTCTGTCACTGTCTAATTAAATACTAGACCGTGGTGGATATTTACAGTCATCTGTATCCATGTTAATGGTTGGCATTT
The DNA here is from genome assembly GCF_000699105.1 of Pygoscelis adeliae. NCBI lineage: Eukaryota > Metazoa > Chordata > Aves > Sphenisciformes > Spheniscidae > Pygoscelis > Pygoscelis adeliae. The sequence goes on from NW_008825428.1 coordinate 3,943,654, forward strand.
GAATTCTAGACTGCAAAGCTTTATAATCCTTTAATATTTTTGATAAGTACCCATAATATTTTGAGCTCATATACAATTACTGTCCTGCTTTCAGCATATATATGCAGTGCTAAGATAGGCAATCTTTTAATTCTCCTCAGTCCGATTTTATAGTTATCCTTAACAGCTAAGCAGTATCAGTGATGAATTATGAAATTGTTTGGGGATTTTTGTTCTGTTGTCCTTATAGCTATAACTCTTTGGTGTTTTCCTGACCAGTCCATCAATCAAAACTGCTTGAATATAGTAGGTACACAAAATAGAACAGCAATTGAACCGGTGTCCTTTTTGTACTATAGCTGGGAGTGTCTTGTTCCTGGTCTATAAAATTCTGACACCCAAGAAAGGGTGTTCTATATATATTTCACACTCTGTGAAAAAAATTGTTTTTTGAAATTATTTGCTGAACATCTCCAAAGTAAGATATGTGTCATTTTTACTGAAGACTGATAAGGGGGATGCCATTTATGAAGCAACAGCACAACCTTTTCAGTCTAGAGGACAATATTTTAACTTAACACATAATCATAACCAGCAATGACGGTGTCAAAACAATAGATGATCTTCACTACAGTGCTCTCTCCAGGTACTGGACTACAAATATCAGAATATCCAAGAAGCTATGTAGTTTCTTGATCACTACAGTACCCAAATAGAGAATAGTCTTGCACGTTCAGCTATAAAAAACTTTGAAGAATGGACATGTTTATTTATATTGCTGTCTCTCGTTTTCTTCCATGTTTCTTACTTTATGGTCTTTTTGTAGAATGTACTTTGGAGAAAATGGAGTACTCCACAGTCTTCTTTTCAACACAGAGGGCTCAACATGTACAGTTGCAGACAACATTTTTTTAAGTCCACATAAATACTGTATTGAACCCGAACAGGATGATGGCACCAGGCAACGCTGGGATGTGAGGCCATTTTTCATAGAATCATAAAATAATTGAGGTTGGATGGGACCTCTGGAGATTGTCTAGCCCTACATACCTGCTCAAACCAGGGCCAAGGACAAAAGGTTGCCCAGGACCATGTACAGTTGGCTTTTGACCATGTACACTGGGCTTTTGACTATCTTCAGGGGTGAAGACTCCGTGTTCACTCTAGGCAAACTGCTCCAGTGTTTCATAGAATCATAGAATCATAGAATGTTTTGGGTTGGAAGGGACCTTACAGGTCATCTAGTTCCACCCCCCCTGCAATGAGCAGGACATCTTCAACTAGATCAGGTTGCTCAGAGCCCCATCCAGCCTGACCCTGAACACTTCCAGGGAAGGGGCATCCACATCTTCTCTGGGCAACCTGTTCCAGTGTCTGACTACCCTGACAGTAGGAAAGGTTTTTCTTATGTTTGAATTTCTTGTATTTCAGTTTGTGCCTATTGCCTCTTGTCCTGTCATTGGACAACTGCCAGAGTCTGGCTCTGTCTTCTTTGCTCCCTCCATCAGGAATTTATACATGTTGACAAAGTCTTCCCAGAGCCTTCTCTTCTCCAGGCTGGACAGCCCCAGCTCTCAGCCTGTCCCCGTATGAGAGATGCTCCAATCCCTTAATTGTCTTTGTGGCCTTTCGCTTGACTTGCTCCAGTATGTCCGTGCCTCTCATGTACTGGGGAGCCCAGCAGCGGGCACAGCAGTTCAGATTTGGGGTCACCAGTGCTGAGCGGAGGGGAAGGATCAACTTGCTGGTGATTCTCTACTTAATGCAGCCCAGGAGGCTGTTGGCTTTCTTTGCTGCAAGAGCACATTTCTGTCTTATGTTCAACTTGGTGTCCACCAGGACCAGCAGGTCTTTTTCTACAAAGCTGCTTTCCAGCCAGGTAGCCTCCAGGTTGTATGGGCATATGGGATTATTATTAGCCTGGTGCAAGGCTTCAAATTTCCCTTTGTTAAACTTTATGAGGTTCCTGCTGGCCCATCTCTCCAGCCTGTTGAGGTCCTTCCAAATGGCAGCGCAACCATGTGGTGTATCAACCACCCTTAGCAGCTTTGTATCATCTGCAAACTTTCTGAGGATGTACTTTGTCCCATCTAGATCATTAATAACTTTTTTTTTATACTTTCAGTCCTTTCATCTCTCAGACAGGCAGAAGATTAGAACTGCAAAGCCATTCAAAAATAGCTGCTGAAGCAGCTCTTTTTCAGTTCAATGACTCAAAAGAAGGGGAAGATTTCCTCCAGCCTCATTTTTGCTAGAAAAATCTGCAATGTGTTATCAGTGTAGAAGGCTTTTACTTAGTCTACAAATACTCTATCTAGCAGATACTACTGTCCTCCTTTCTAACCATTGCAGGGCAAAATGAAAATTCTGTGAACCACAGAAAAGAGATTTTCTGTGTATCAGCACAATGTCCTTCAGCACAGGTGTTTTCATAATGATGATATATTATGAAAATTCATGGTGTTCAATGGCTCTCACACTCGTACTTCCACCTCATCAGTCACATGTCAGTGTAACTCCACCCTATGCTCTCAATAATCTTGGAATTATGTTGATAATGCAAAAGAGTAGTCTGAATTCTAACCAGTTTCATCACTAAATTTAACTTCATTGTTACATGGAAAATATCTTTATTTGTTAGGTGTGTAGAAAACAGGAATTGTTTTTATCATTCCGTGGATACTTCAGTGAAATTCCTTCAGTGAGAGTTATGAAAGTACAGCAGACTCCTCTCTAAAGGATCAGCATCTACAGTCACGTGGAGGACTTTCAAACAGTATTTCGAGGTAGTCAATTGTACCCTGATAATGTAGACAAGAGTCAAGTGAGTCAGTATCTCTTGTGACTGGCAAGATAAATTGCCTCCAAATTGTTCAAAATCATTTAACTCCTAGCAACTCAATGTAGCCTTTACAACAGAAATTTTCATTTAGTATGTGTTTCATTTAGTGTATATTTAGTATCCCTGGATTTAAGATTTAAAAGATATAAAATCCAGCTTTTAATATGGGCTTTTGAACATCAGCCAAAATTATGTCAGTTAATATTAATTTTTGTGATCACCTTTTCAGAGAGGCAGTATTTGTCAACACTTAGTATGTGCCAGAATAATTTCTTCTTTTTTTCATATCTGCAAAATTATTGGTTCATAGTATTACAAGATGTGATAATTGAGTATTAGCAGTGAATAATTTATAGAAACATATTCATGCTTATTATTTAGCAATATCATATTGTAATAGCAATATGACAGCAGAACTTAGGTAGCAAATAAAGATGTTAGGTATTTTAAGCCCAAATTCTTCAAATTAAGCTCATAATTCGGCCACTGCATTGGAAGAATGTTTTGTAGCATTTTAAGTTGGCTATTCTAATGTTTTGCTTTCAGAACTTTTTTTAAGAACTTTTGGTATGTGATTTTTTAAAAGTTTTATTTTATTTAAAAAAAAATCTGAAGTGAAAGGACAGTGTTAATTTGAGATAACTCACTTCAGGGACCTCCTGGAGAACATTGGGGCTGAATGAGGTGGTATTTGACTAGCTGACCACAAATCATTGGTCTCATAGTAAGAAAAGGAAAAACAAAACCTGTCGAACACTTATGCAGAGACTTTTCAATAAGATTGTTACTCACATGTATGGTTATTAAAAATGAAGGTAGATGCATGTGTTTAATATGATGTGTAGTAGTTACGAAAATGTACTGCAAGACTAGGACTGAGAAATAACAGCCTTATAAAAAAATTATTTGCTCTAAGAAGACCTCAGTCCAGCACCAGCCCAAAGTTTGCATAAATTACGTAAAGAAAATAAAAGAATGGAGAGAGATAATCCAAGGCACTTTCATTTTGTAGAAAATAAAATACATATTGACATAGCCCTTGACCCATTCTTGTATGACTGCTTGTACTATTTGTCTTCTTGTCCCCTACTTGCACTACTTGTCAACACTACATTTAATGTTAAAGAAGTAAATACTTATTGATGAATAGGCATTATTAAATAAATCATAAAAATACATACAGAAATACAGTAATTTTCACCATTGTGCTGATGGTAAAAAAGTGAACTCCCTTTTACCCTTTTAATACCGATCTTTCATTTCATTTCAACAACAAGTTGTTGTTATTTTTTCAGTCTCTTTTTGTCCATATTTATCATCATGCATTTTATGTAATAAAAACATTTATGTATTTTCTTAATCTCAAGCACAATACAGGGACATTTCCAAATGTGTATCTTTATCAAAGTTCTTTTATGCTTATTCTGGGATTTAAGTTCTGAAGTTCTGTAAGATTTTTGCGTCATGGTTGGAAAAGACAAATTCCCAAGTTATCTCTAAAATAATTTGTGCAAGATTACTTTATAATTTTCTGTAGGTATAGTAGTCTAGAAGAGAAGCTTGGGAAGAGATGTGATAGCAGTCTTCAAAGAGAAAGCAAAAAACTCTTTCTTTTTCATTCAGAATAGGAAGAACATGAAATGATAATTTTGCACTCCTGTAAAGAGATTCAGGCTGGACATTGGGAAAATATTTCTGTATATAAAGACACTTAAACACTGAACTAAATAGTCTATGGTTGTTGTTGAAATCTTATCACTAGAATTTTCAATTACAGACTAGCTAAACATTCTTGGTAATCATCTAGGGATTACTAGTCCTACTTTGAGGAGGTGGATGTTTGGTTTGAATTCTCAAGCTCCCATCTAGCCATATTTTTTGATTTCTAGTTGTTCATATTTCCCATAATTTGAGGATTTCAATATTGGCAAATAGTCACCTGATGTTTTCATTCTGCTTGAATCCAAATAATTAGGTCTTTATTCTGACACTATTTATGTTTTTTTTTTTATTCTATAGTACCTCTGTTGTGCAGCCACATGCTATTTCTTTGTTCTCATATACACAAAGGGGAAACAGTCATGCTTAGTCAGAATCATATTTTAGGGCAAAGGAATAAGAAAACAAGGGGAACAAAAAAGAAATTCTGCACAAGAGAACACAAACACAGTCTTCATTAAACTCTGAGAATTTCAGCTTCATTCTTTTCATTTTTTCAGTCATTTTCAGAGTAGAGAGTAAATTATGAAACCATCATTCTGAGAGGTCATGTTTTGCTTCTAATTTGCATTAGTCCAAAGCCAACAAAGAAGTAGGTCCAAAATGTCTGGAGAACTCTGTAAACATTGCAAGTACCTAGAATATCAAATATCCAGTGATTTCATTGTGTCATAAATAACAGGCAGAAACATTTTATTCAATTTTATTAAAATGGAGGTTTCATAATAGTGGTAGGAAAGAAGGGTAGTTTCAGGTGATTTTTTAGAGAAAAGCATCTTAACTAAAAAGCTATGAAAATAATCTGTGACATGCTGTTCTCATGGAAATCACACGTTCAGAATTGTATTAAACAAGTGGTAGTGCATGTAGGACAATACTGTTTTTAAAGGAATATGACAGACAGTTCCTTTCTTTGCCTTGAGTTTGATAGTTTTGTGACTTCTATAGTAAATCTCTTTTATATAAGGTTTGGCCTGGGTCATGACACACAAAAGGGAATAGCCTCAGAATGTTTGTGTTGATATAGTTAATCAGCTATTTTCTCACAGATTCATTAACTGAAGAGGCCTTGTAGTCTGTAACTTCTACTCAGAACATGAAAACTATATTGAAGAATTGTGGTAAAAGATTAAGAACCATAGTTGGTGTAACTCAGGTTGAAGTACCTTCTTTTATAAGAGAAGTTTCCTAGTGCTTTGGTGATTTCCACAAGCAGAATATGACAGGTGCAGGTATCTAACTTTTCTGAAAAAATTATTGATATGCTACCTTATTAGGTACCTTATGAGGTTAGATGGAAGAACTGTTTCAGGACTTCCATTGCTGATATGTTGCATGTATTTTTCTGATGCAGAAAGGATCTTATTGTCCAGAGCTACAATTAATAGGGAATTACGAACATTAGTTTCATGAGAAAAATCGGGCAGCATATGTATATATATGTGTATAGGAACAGAACCTATCCATTTTGTTACTCTTTACACAAAAAAGGATTTAAAAATTTTCAATGTGTAATCATGTAAATTTAAGACATGATGCAGACAATCATTTTAGTAATAACTGTAATGGCTTAAAATGAAGATTTCTTTCTCAGCAGCTGAGCCACAGTAACCAATTATGTGAATGATCTCCATCCATTTCAGTGCAAAATTTAACTACATTTGGGCTTTCTCCAGGTCAACACTAACAGTTGGACTCCCTTCTTCTTAAGCTGCCCCATTTAAATCTGGAACAGATGTCTGTGTATGCATCTTTATTAGAAAACAAGTCAAAACAGAGTAACTGTAAGTTTTCCTTGGAATGACAAAATAATATATAATAGATTTAATATGCCTTATAACATAATAGGCTTATTACACCATATACCAGCACCTCCAAACTATGTGAATTCTGTGAGAAGAGCAGCCTAGTCAACATATATGCAACAGGAGTCAGATCTATTATAATTTTACCAAAACGTCCCATGCAAACTTCATTATTTTAATCCATGTCTCTAAACAAAACAGAAAAATGAATAACGGATTAAATACATATAAGGCCTAGCATTTTACAGCTCAAAACCTTTATCCAAAGAGAAAACAAAGGCAATAAAATATTTCTAAATACTTAATTTTCTTGCTCTGATTACCTAAGCCCTTTGATTCATCTTATGATTTCTATAAATGTGGGTAAAAGGAAAAGGGAAATGAAAAACTGAAAAAAAAAAAAACCTAGATAGAAATCAAAAAGCTTGATGTAGAAAGTGGAGGCTACAATAAAGTAACCAACTGGGACGATACCAAATGAAAGATTAATCTTATTTGTTAGGAATCAATTCTTGCAAAAAATGGAACCAGGCACCTTTGCATTCAAAAGCAGGAGGGATACCTATTGAACTAAAAGATACCCTGCTTTTCCTGTCAGCAGGTGTCCTGTTTTAGGTCTGTAAGCAGCCTAGTGTACAAAACATAAGCATGTTCCATACACTGCTTTCCCTTAGCAGTCTCTAGCAGCTGTACTGTCTTGTGGAGAAAGGAATTGAAACATATACATGAAACTTGTTCCAATAGCTTTTCACTGCCAAAATTCCAGCAACTTTTATACTTTTCTGAAGCCTTGCCACATCACTGAGGTTTTCAAAGCACAAAGGATGATTAATTTTGAAAAGTATATTACTACCAACCTGAGCCTCTCTAGCTTTTGAAAACAAAGGTGGTCCGAGATATAGCTGTCTATTTTATGGCTGTGTTCTTTGGTGTATCCAACTGGTATTAACTTTGGGTATTTGATTAGTGTATTGCATCAATCATTACTGTATATTGATGCTGAAATGCCCATTACACATATATTCATGAATAGAAGTGCCTCTACAGTTGCTATTTTATTTTCCTACTTGCTTAATCTCATGCTTCATAATATTATAATACAACATAAAACAAAAAAAATTACATAATACATATATACACATACGTATATGCAATATGCATAAACATAAAAATTAAAATTAAAAATTTATGAAGATCTACTTGTTCTAGAACATTTTCATTAGTCAGTTGAATATGACTGGAAGACCTGAATTCTTTAGAGTATAAATCTTTGACATACAATACTTAGAAGATGGTTTTGTGACCAAGTCATTGAAAGTAAAATTAAGATTCATAAGTATTTCCAGTGCACTGACTACTCCAGAATAGTTGTCTGTCCATATGCTCATCTTCTGCAGCAATAAAAGGCAGCATATCACATTTACAGTGAGGAATTCACTGCCTCAAATATTGTCTCATTTGCCATGACATAAGAACGCATACAGAGTCAATGCTGCTTGTAAATCCATCCACAGTCTAACTGCCTCATGTTAACTTCTTCATAGCACCATCCCCTTGGTATTCCAATCTGACTTCTCTGCTTTCCATACACAGCAGTATTTCTCTATGATAATTATTTCCACAGTGGAATTCCTCTAAAATATACATATTCAAGTATCTGTCCTTGATATATACATCAAAAGTAAGTATTTGATAGTCTCATTTATTCCAACCCCTGCCCCCCCTGGTTTTATGAATAAAGTGGTCAGAAATCTTTATGAAGCACCTAAAGCAGGAAGTAATTATTAGAACAAAAAAACTTCTAGGCTTTTATTTAAAACCATGGATCTTCCAGCAAGCCAATGTATACATTCCACATTCAAGATTGCATACATGTCAGCCCTTATTTTTTGAAACTTAATATCTAGAAGTAAATAAAGACAACAAAATATTGCAATAATACTTTATTTTCCTATTCAGATAACAAAAATAATAACAGAATAAGACTAAGCATAAACAATAGAAGCACACTAGCTTTATAAGGGAAATTATAAGCAAGAATCAAGCAGTGTAATTCTTCCTTTGAAGTTCATGGCAAAAACTATTGAGTTTTACAAGAAAAATATTAGGCATTAATCACTGCTTTAATATTAAACTTTAAGAATGTGTTATAACCTATCAAAGTTCATGGAACTTATGAAGATGTTTCTAGTTAAACATACACTAAAGTGTTTTGCTGACTAGGAATGGCTTCCTGAATCAGAGCCTGATATAACGAATTCTCACTTTTTCTGTAAACTAATTAATTTCCTGCTGTTATCTTTTCATTGTTGTTTCTCAAGTGCATGGTGACATTTTGTCATATTCACCTATTTTAGATGAAAAGATGATTTCATTTTTAAAATCAATATTGGCTTTTTGGACTTATCTTTGCTTTCATTAATACCTCGCTGTGCAGAATATATGAAGATGGTCACAGCAGAACTCTCTTTAATCCTCACACTGGGTTATGTCTTTGATCATCTATTAACTGAGACTATAGTATATTAACTTTCAGCTGAGTCAAGATAAAAGGTTTCTGTGAGTGGAAAGTTTCCTTCTTTGTTATTCAGCACTCTTGGATATTAATAACAAGCAATATATGAGCTGTCTTTCCTTATAAACTATGCAGACCAGAGAGAACTAATGCTCAAACACATTTTTCTGCATAGGCTTATTGTGTTTGATACATTGACAGAACTTCATATCATATATCTCTTAAAAGAAGGAAGCTGTTGAAAAAGCGTGCATAGGCTTTGAAGATATAAGTAAACTGACACCATTATAGATTAATATGAAAGAGTAGTACTCCACACAATTTTGTAAAGTTTAACTTGAGTGAGTAATTTAAAAGGCTTTTCCAATTAGTTCTTTTGAATCCTAAACCATCTTTAAGTCAATGAGACAAAAGAACATAACTAGTGCCATGCTTGAACAGACTAGAAGCCTGCCTAGTCCCATATCTCTAATAATGACCAGAAGCTGATATTTCAGAGAATAACTTGGGTAAAATTGGCAGGCAGAAATAAATGTTCATATATTAATCTTCCAATTACATTTGTAGTTTAATATCTGTTTCAGAAATGTTATAGGAGTTGTCATAGCTCTGACATATCTCCAGATATGCTAAATAAGTATCCTAACATTTTTTTTTAATTTTTCAGATTTCTTTGCCTCAACAACTTTCAGTGCCAATAAATGACATCATAGATTAATTACAGATTATGATTACAAAGCTACAATTTTTTTTTTTTTAATTATTCACTTGAATGTTTCATTATTCTTGCATTTTGAGATAGGGAGAATTTATATTATGGAGTAGGATGTATGGGTGGCAGCCTAGTGCTTGGCTGTTAGCATTCAATGTTTAGCTACAATGCTGGAGCAGCGTTACCTATTAAGTGAAACGAGGAATGAGTACTTTCCCTTCCTACCCCCCCCCCCCCCCCCCCCCCCACCTCTGTTCAAAGTTCTGCTGTTAGACATCTTCTGGACTTCTATGTCTTTTTTCTTATGGCTGTAACACTTCCTTTAAAATCTTCTGATTGTGATACTGAATTTGAATAGAAAAATGTTGGAAGCAGAGTGTTCAGAAAATGGAGACTGGGAAAAATATTTTTTTTGGTCTAGCATAAAGCTGTTGAAAGTGTGTTTCTCATACATTTAAGGACTTGATTTTTTAGCATTAGATGCCTCTTCACTTGTCATTGACTTAAATTACTGTAGCCAGTAATGATCACTAGCAACACTTTTGAAAATTAGTGCCATGACACTGCTTGTATATTCTTTGGAGTTGAACAGCATTCTTTTTATTTTATTTATTTTGTTTTTACATAAGTGATATGTTAACTGAATACCACACAGTAGTTCTTTCTAGTAGGGGAAAAAGTTGAAACACCTATATGCACTTATTTAGTATTTTTTATGTTTCTATCAGTTTTCAAGGTTTAGGAGTGTTTTTTCTTTTCAATTTTCTGCAACAAACAAATACTATAGAGTGAAAAGTTACACCAGGAAGTAGTAGCTATTATCCTAATCCTGGTTTCGGTGTATATGGTATCATGTTTTCTCTTTATTTGATGAGCAGAGAAAAAGAATCCAGGAAGTCAAATATAATGTGTTATCAATAGATCTGTACTGATAGTAGGGATAGCAGAGATAATACAATGAGGTAAGCAGTTCAAAATCAGGAGTGTACGAGGTTATGCAATAACAGCAATGGATGTGAAAGGTGAAATGTAATTCCCTGAAAGTGCAAGATGCCCCACAATAACCAGTCAGGGATCAAGGAAGAAAGACTTCACACCAGGAAGGAAGCTACATTCTTGCTAGATACAGGAAAAGTCTCAGATTTGTTCTCTGACCTTTTGCTCTTACAAAAGGTGGGAAGAGGAAAGGCATTTTAGCCAATAGAATCAGTGGTAGGAAGATATTTCTTAAGTTGCTAGAGAAAGATTCCAATTTAATCTAAAAGAGAGAAGTAGAGACTAGCTGACATACCAAAGAATGTGAAAATCTTTATTGTTATGTTGTCATGGTTTAACCCCAGCCAGCAACTAAGCACCACACAGCTGCTTGCTCACTCCCCCTGCCCCGGTGGGAGGGGGGAGAGAATCAGAAGAGTAAAAGTGAGAAAACTCGTGGGTTGAGATAAAGACAGTTCAATAGGTAAAGCAAAAGCCATGCACACAAGCAAAGCAAAACAAGGAATTAATTCACTACTTCGCATGGGCAGGCAGGTGTTCAGCCATCTCCAGGAAAGCAGGGCTCCATCATGAGTAATGGTTACTTGGGAAGACAAAAGCCATGATTCTGAATGTCCCCCCCTCCCTTCTTCTTCCCCCAGCTTTATATGCTGAGCATGACATCATATGGTATGGAATATCCCTTTGGTCAGTTGGGGTCAGCTGTCCCAGCTGTGTCCCCTCCCAGCTTCTTGTGCACCCCCAGCCTGCTCGCTGGTGGGGTGGTGTGAGAAGCAGAAAAGGCCTTGACTCCGTGTAAGCACTGCTCAGCAATAATGAAAATATCCCTGTGTTATCAACACTGTTTCCAGCACAAATCCAACACATAGCCCCATACTAGCTACTAGGAAGAAAATTATCCCAGCCAAAACCAGCACATATGTATGGTCCTAATATGCTTTGCTTTTTATTTTTGTAAGAATTCTTTTATCATGAAGTTGTGCTTTTTGCTAAGCATATTCTAATCTTTAAATCCTGTCTAGTGAGCAAGTTAACTCTGCTCTCTTGGATAACAGAAATTTCACAACTGTGGCTGTGGAGACCATTAAAAGTAGACTAGGAGTCATTAGCAGGTGCTTCGTTCCCTTGTTCACTGTGTTTAAAGAATAATGCCATGTGCCTCCATAGAATGCACAAAGCAGTTGGAAAGCAGAGAACACACAGGTCAGGGGAGACACATTCATATTTTGAGGACATGTGATAACTAGAAAAGCTGTTTTGACAGGCTGCATGTTAAAGGTCTCAGATAGCATCTACTAGCATTTTGAGGAACGTTATGGGCTACCTGAACACAGATGACCTATCCTGCCCCTTGCTTCAGCCCTTTTTGCATCACTGTAGCTATACAAATGGTGCATGGGGTTTTTTTTGGCTCCCAAACATAATAACTGTGTGTCACAGGGGGCTCTTCTGTGCTCCGGCAATCTCTCCACTAGTCCAGCTAGAATTCCAAGGCTCTTTGTGGTCAGGGACATTTGTCTGCTCCCCCTCATTCTTCCCTGTGAATCATGCAGTACACTTTGGACTCAATACTCTTACCTATACAAACTAGTTAGCACAAACTTTTCCATGCCAGGGAATATGGGAATATTACATGACATGACAGGTTTTTCAAAAATAAAGTAACAAAAAAGAAGGAAATAAACAGTCACAACCTAATCCTCATCCATTTGACACAATATGGTCATACTGTATCTTGTGAAACAGTCACCTTAGGGACCTAGAGTAAAGCAGAGGAAGCACTTTGTTAGCACAAATGATTTTGCTAAGTAAGAACATGAGGTCATTTTGACAGTAATTTGAATTTCAAATGCAGACCAAAAGACAAACCTGAGAACAGACTTCAAGGCAAACTGCAGGATTTTTCTGATTAATATATTTCAATTTTTCTTAACCAAAAATCCCTAATTCTCCTGTTGGAAATCATCAGAGATCAGAAATGAAAGAAGTATATGGAAATATTATAAAAACAGAACGTTAGAAAAAACTAACACTGAGCAGAGACAAGTTTTTATTATAAAAACATAGTTTTATACAGTGTTTCCCATGCATACAGCCATTTCCCAGGTCTGAGTTAAATAGTGTAGTATTTTTCTTAACATATAAATTGTTTGAAAGATAATAGGAAAAAATATTAATACAGATTTTTTTAGTGAGTTTTGTATCACTTTTATCAATTTTATAAGTGTCCCATGGCCACAATATTGCATATTTTCCAACTCTTTTGAAGAGGGAAAGTGTCTTTATATCCAGGAAGGAGACACAGAAAGGCTAAGTGATTTTTTTGCATGCTGGAAAGAGAAATGGGAATGTATGGTCACTAGCTGCATCAATATAATTGGAAATTGGCTCTATTTTAAAGAGTACCACTATTTTTGCAGATCTTCAGGAGCTAAAGTAATCTCACACAGCTATAACTGTCTAAATATTTATCATCTAGGCTATCTTCTTAGTAAATAAGTACCTTGTGGTAGTAATTCATTCCACCGATTTCTCTTTTGATCTTTGAAAATTCTTTTGATTCAGAACTTTTTGTGTGTATGACTCGCTATTTGATACCTGACTTTTAGGTGCAGATAAATGAGATAAATTCAGCTATGAGTCTCTAATGCAACCTAGCTCTAACAGTAATGTTGACTTTGGGGAACCAATATACTTGGTTGTGTCCTGATAAAAGGTTGTATATAGTATTTGAAGAGTTTCCTGGATCCCATCAGACAAATATTCAAACATCTTCAAAGTGGCATTTTCAGCTCTAGGATGTTTTTTATGGTAAACCCATATAATCACTTTGGCCTTCCCAGCATCAAATTGGAGTTAGCAGAGTAGCCTATTCACTTTGAGCCATTAATAAAGGACCTCTGGACCATCCTCAAAACATTCTCTATGCTTCAGAAATCTTTATAGTGACTCTGGATCCGTTTTCTCAGTACGCTAATACTGATTTGTAGTTTTTCATTTAAATTATGTAAAAGGTACTTTGACTTAAACATAATGGAACTTGGCTGTTGTGAGCTACTCTCTCAACTTCTGAACTCAAAGTCAAGAAAATTCAGTGCTAACAAACTCATGAGGCTATAATCTGAAGTAAATGATAGTAACTCGCTGCTATACTTTGGCCAGATAAATGAACTTTCACTAGAATGTCAAGAGCTATTGGAGCATACTAGCATATCTGGCTCAATGTTACAAGGGATTCTTGGAAATGAAACTACCACATTTTGCCAAGCTATGTTCTTTCTTTATCTCTCTGAATTTCACACTTTCTGTTTCCTTTTGTAGCAGGTACCACCTGACCTTTTATAAAATCATTATAGTTTTGGGGTTTTTTTTGCATGAATTTAAGAAAAGCAGTAGCATGCCATTGTGATAATTACAAGGAAGGAAATATGAGGCACACCATTCAGATAGAGGACAATATACTACCGTTACTGCAATTTATTGGAAGTTAGCCAAAATCTGTATGCTGTAAGACGTCTAGTAAAGCTTATATAAAATGTATAGTCAGTGATTATATTTTTCCACCTTGAATTTCTTATAGTAAACCAATCAGTTTAAATTATTTTGGAAAAGTTTTTTTGGCTGATGTTTTGTCAACTGTCAAACATTATTCTTTACAGTTTTGTTAGCTGATTGATCTATATATCGATCACATTCACTTTCATTAATGATCAATCTAGTCTTCCTCTCCTGAAAATTAAAAAAAAAAAAGAAAAATATAGAAATAATTCCCATATTTTGGAAACTAGGTTTCTGATGATTGCACGCTGCCAAATCTGCCTGATCTTCTTCATTTGTTTCTGAATACTGAGGGACCTTATACAACCTTGTGGGTGCCTGAGCAGAACACCTAGACAGCTAATGAGTCAATATTTCTGAAAACAAACAAGATTTGTTTCACACACTGAATCTGTTTTCTCTTGAGATTTTAGAAGTGTAAAAGATTTTAATTTCACACATCAATAAAACAATTTCTGAAGTATAGTTTGATACAGGTGGTTTATAAGGAAGTTATTGATTTAAGGAAGTCAGTTGTGAATTTTAAGGAATACAGTTGCCCATTGTCTAGACTGAATTTTTTTGTCATCAAACAATTGTCTATAAACTAGCATAAGGCATCCTTCATTCCATAGAGACAACATATATGTGACAGTGGTACGATCTGTAGAGCCATCTTCACAAAGTTTGACAGCAAAAAGAAAAAAATTTCCAGGAGAAATCTGTGGAAAAAAAAGTATAGTGTTTTTTTTTAAAGAAAGTACCATGTCACTTTCTTTATGTTTTGTATAACTTTACATGTTAGACTCAGGTGACAAAGTAATTAAAAATAACACTACTGTGATTATTATTTAATATTAAAAATACATATTTTTATGTACTAAATGCATTTGAGCTCAGTCTACCATGAAAAAATACTGAGAAAAAATAATGCTAGCAGAAACTCAAAGCTGACTTGTGCAATGTATAGAGAGAACCTGAAATCTCAGGTCAATAAATAAATTTCCGAAGCTGACAGAAATGTACATTGTAGCAAGAATGTACAGCCTTTTCCAAATCCTCTCTTGAGTCATAAAGCTGGACGAGTAACGAAGGCTTATTAATAATCATTCTCCATAGATTTGGGGGCCACTTGATACTCCAGATAATCCAATTCCTCTCATTATCTTGAGAAGCACTGGCTTAAATAGGATATATTCTCCTGGTGCTGCCAAGCCTCTTCAAGTACTGCAGAAAGTTTATAAATTTTTATGACAAGCTGAAAAGGGACTGATTTTCTCTGATTCCCTTCTGCAGTGATCTTTTCTTTGATGAGGTTCCCATATATCTGGTCTTTCTGAAAGACCCAACTTATGCTTGGCCTTACTGGTTTATGAAGTTTATTGATAGAAAATTAGTTGGGAAAAGGCTTTTTTTTTTTTTAACTAGACTCTTAAAAATAGCAAAATAACCGTGCAATGTATATTTCAGACTGGAACTAGAGGGATCAGATGGAATCTTGCATTGATGGTGATTAAGAACTACTTGCAACTTAAAACAGATAGGTTCTTCATAGGTTTTCCCTGACTTCTGTGATAAACAGGTTTCTAGTTGGAGAGTGTGATGAAGGACAGCAGAGAAAGGATTGTAACTGTATCCATAGTTCTGCTGGTTGTCTTTGTATCTCAGGACGTTATCCTGAAGCATGGTGCTAAAAGCTAGAGTAGGATTCTGTTAAAAATGGCAGTAAGCAGAGTAGAGTATGTTGTTGCAATTTGCTGGGAATTCACTTATCAGTCAGTAAAAGAATGGATTAGAAGTACAAGCTAAATAGGAAAACCATGGTTTGATCTCTATGCTAAATGGAAACACTGCCTTAGAGTAAAATAATTGCTTTTTAATGTCTAGAGACATTCATAATATGCACTGCAAAATGGGTGGAATTTGAGAATCACCCAAAGACTAGGATGTGAAATGTGTAAGAAGATTTTTTTAAAAAAGATTTTTATAGTTTGGCTTGGCAGATTTGCCTCATATTTCTACATTTTGGCTAAAAGCTTTGGATATGAATTAAGCAGTGGGCCAGAAACATTCTGCCATTTTTTCCCATATTTTTTGTGGCAATAAAAGTCTACGCTCTTCAAGCAGCTTGCTAACTGATATGGTGCCACCATCTTGGCTGGGAGAAAGGAAAATATTGAAGACATAATGAGTAATCAGTGTGGCCTAGCAGGGGCTTAGAGAGAAGAAAAATACTGCAGTAATAAGTGAAAACAATAATTACATGTTTACATAAATAGAGAAGTATGAAAGAAAATAGAATGATTGAACTTCTTTGGATAGTAAGGACTATAAAATAGACTCATGTTGCAATAAGGCTAAACTAACATGGCAGCTTCTTAATAGTTCTTAATTTAAGCAACTGTGCAAAGGGTACTGTATGATATATTTGTGATTTGTATGTAGATGCATTAGGCATGATTTTTTCCACTGTGCTGTGATGCAAATACAGCTGTAGTTCAGTCAGCTTCTGAATCTATGGATTCCGTATGCATATTAGGTTCTCTGGACCATGAGGTAAAATGTTTTTGTGGTGAATTTCCTCCTACTTTATGTTGGCTGATATAGGACTGTCATACTGAATGGTAATATCCCTAGAAAATATAGACTACACCTATATCAGTAAATTAAATGGTGCCTGCAACAACTTAGTGCTCTCACAAAAGTTTCAGTAGAATTTTCAAGGACCATTCCTGGTAGGCAACTTCCCTCTTTTGAAACCTGAATGTTTGGTAGCATAGACATAGTCTGGGCTGTGCCAGTTGGCCTCAGAGCCCTGGGATACTGCCAGAGGTGCTTAATTTGCTAGCACAGGCCCAGCCATATGGTCCTGACTCTTGCAGTAGCTATGGCCATTAAACTATCTCCCAGACGTTCTATTTTGTATTGTCTCATCTGGTGCCTCTTCCTCCTGTTGTGCAGTGAGTTCGGTTACCTATAGTGTCACAAGGCTTGCTTTCCAACTTTTAGATTAAATAGACTTCTGACTCTGAAGGAAAGTAAGGATTAGATATGTTCTTCTGAGAGAGGAGATGGTGTCTTGTAGTTTAACTACAATCCATTCCTCCCAAAGGGAAGAAGTGGATGTGCTCCTTCACTAGAATTTTTTCTGTTAAAGGAATATTTCTGTTGTTACTAGGATGCAGCTGTCCTGCTCTTCCATTGATTGTAAATCAAGAATGAGTAAGGCATTTTACTATAAAGTAGCTGTGACACTTCATATTTTGACTTGCAGAAGATAAGACCAGACATCTCTCCCAATTTTCTTTCACTTTCTTTTAGATTAATTGTTTGTACAGTGGCTAGAACTCAAGCGGTCTTATATACTTTTCTCTCCAAAGATGATGCAAGATCTGAGCAAAGGACCCTGCTTAAACAACAAATGAAATAGTTTCAATAATCAGAAGTCAAATGTAGCTAAACTTTCCACAGGCCATCTTCATAAACGACGGAACTTAACCACGTGTCTGTGTTCATCTATGAAATAACATGTACTCAACATAACCCTGGAGCAATAGATGTAATGCAGCTTAACAGTCTTGGGTCTGACCAGTCTAAGTAGCCTCCAAAGCAATAAAAGGTATTGTATTAACAACAGACAGACTTACAACAGTTGTTTTTGAACTAGTTTTGCTGCAAGTGATTTACTGTAATTTTCAGTAAAACCATTCTCAAAATGGGCATGTTTACAAGTGTTCAAACACCATAAAATTCATGACAAAATATCTCACTTATGAGCACAAATAATATTATTCAGAAGTAACTGAAATTAATACATAGTGAATTTTAGCCTCAGTGACTTAAGATCACAGAAATACATTTCAATAGACCAACATACTACTTGCAGTTACACCACAGAACCTGGAATTTCTGCCTCAAATATATAGTTGTCAAAAAATGGACATTGATATTTAAATTTGGTTTTGGAACACCATTTTAAAATGAGATGGGCCTTAGTAACAGAGATTTTCAAAACCCCAAACTGTATATTTCAGATATTTCTGAACAACCAAAAATCCATCTCAAGATGACTTAAAATGAATACCCGAAAAATGAAGTATTTGCAATCATAAGTAACTGACTCATGCATAGTTCACTAGCAGTTTTAAGTTGTATTTCTTGATCTAATTAAGTCTAATAAAGTTTTCCTCTTAAAAACAAAAGTATATATTTTAAAAAGCTAGCCCAGGCTGGCCCAAAAATTCCAAAGTATTTAAATGGTTTAGGATAAATACCTTCATGATACAGACTTACACCCCATACATTTCATTCAGAGCCAAACTCCCATGTATTTTGTATTGAAAATGAAAACTATTTTAAAATATTAGCAATTCTTAATATCTTTATCCTGGTAATTCTTATTGTTAGTAAGGTAAAAACTTATGGTAAACCTGAAATAGATTTTGCTTTTAAAAAAATAGTTTACTTATCCCTTTCAATCATAGGATTTCTGTAATTCAATAGCACACAAATAGTATTTCGAAGTCAAAGATTGCAGCTAGGAACGCGATTTCCCCAAGAACAATTGAAAGCAATTAAACTACTCATATCACGTTACAATATCTATATACCTAATTCTATTCAGGACCATGATTTAGCTTGAAGGTTGTGTAACTGTGCAAGTAAACATAACAGAAAACGCTCTCTATTTACTGAATACTATATTGTTATTTATCATTAAATTCAATGTTTAATACATTTCAAAAACTGGTGACTGAAAAGTGTGTAATTACTATTTTTAGTGGAATGAGATACTGTTATAAAAGACAAGAAACCTATTACTGATCTTCCTAATATATATAATTCAATATTAGGGGAAAAAAAAGTCTGAAAAATGTTTAAAAGAAACATTTTCAATCTAGAAAGTCTCAAATCTGGGTAAAAACTCAGGTGTTAACAGGCATGGAATTGTTGGGGCGGGGGGGGGGGGGGGGGTGGGGTTCATGGCTTTTGTCTCTGGGGGAAACTGAGGTCAATAGACACACAGCTGGTTCCATAAATGGTCTTTCAATCACATCTCCAGGAATCATGACAGTAGGTGAAAAATGAAAGAATGTTATTTTATTCTTTTTAAAAACTAAAGCAAATACATGAATGCTTCTAACATAGATTAGGAAAATTTTATAAAGTGATCTGAATTAAGCTGAACATGTCAAGAAGGAGAAGACTAGATACAAATCCCAAACAAAACAAAGATACAATCCCAGAAACAAAACAAAGAATAAATAACTTTTTTATCCTATGGTTGTGTCTCGTAAATTTTAAAGATAATCTCATGATTCTTTGGGAGTAAATAATTCTGTTTGAGTATGAAATTGTAAATAAAAGTAAGAAAAATACATATGTCCTGTTAGCAGGTACAAATGTGAATAAATGCTTCACTTCTTGAAAGATTATATTAATTGTACTACCCCAAAATAGTTCTTTTTTAACACACTAGCTTGAAAAAAGTCATCAATCACTTAGGTTTATGAAATTCTGCATATTTACTTTCAGTTTTAGACATAAATTTATCAAATAGAGTGAGCTCAGTTAATTTAAACTTAGACACACTAGACAGCAGGAAAAATGTATTTTAAAAAAAATGTTCTTGAGTTAACAACATGTTCAGACAAAACTATAGATTAAAATAATCAGGTATTTAATCATTCATTTAAACTGTCCACTGCATTTCTTTTGGTTAGCACTTCTGTCTGTAAGAACAGAAGTGTCCATGATTTGAAGTAAGCCTTTTGACCTTTCCTCATTCTTCCTATTACAAATAACAATTCTAATTCAAAAGAAACTTATGTAGTAAACCAGAGATATTATTTTCAAAGTGTGTTGATTTTTAAACAAATAGCTCAATAAGCATAACTTCAAATGAATGTCCTTAATTGTATTAGAAAGGACAGAAACAGTAAAGGCTGAAGTGAACATTTCCGTGAATAAAAGCTTCTGTTTTACATAGTCACATGGCATTGTGAATTAATCAAATTGACTTGTGTTCTTTTCCTTCTGCTCTCATCCATGTATGTTTTTTATCCTTCCTTTCATTTTTTACCAGGACATACTTAATGAAAATATCCCAAATTCTCTCCACGGTAGTTTAAGGGACACAAGCGACCTCCTGCAGAAATTTTATCTGAAAGGTTGGACTAGAGTGGAGTTTTTGGCATTGATATTGGAAGTTTTTCTCTTTATGGCACCTTTGTGAAATAAACACAAAACAGTAAACCATGATAAAGGTTACTTGGGTGCAAACCAAAAGCAACAGAGAAATTCTCCTTTTGCTACAGCAGCCTACTGAGTTACCCACTATAGTGTTTTTCAGCAGTAGCTTTGTTTCATGTCAGAGTGACATGAATAAACAGGAAGGAAGGTAAAATGGAAATGTTGTGACTCCAAGAAACACATTTCAAAAGTTTCAAAATTTATTGGGTTTTAATTTGGTTATCTTACCCAGGTATTGGGAAGATTTCAGGAAATAAGATCCTTGCCCAGCTCCAATGGTGTTGCTTTAGAAATAGCCTGTATGAACATTGCATACCCTTTTAATAGCATATATAGTAAGAAAAATGTGAATAATTTTATACAGTAAAAATAAAACCCTACTAAAAGGTGCAGCTTGCATCAGTGCTTAGACTCCCCTCGTGAGCTAACAGTGGCATAGGAAACCATATTGCACAGAACTCTTTCACACTTGGGGTCCATAATGCTCTGGTACGTAAATAATCTGTGCTAAATCCTCTACATTTACAGGTAATTACAATAATTGGAGTAAGAGTCATACTCAGCATTCTTCTTGTAGAATTTTACTAAATTTGTAGTAATTTTAAACTCAACTCTTGAGGTACTTTACTTAATTAGATTTAAAGTAGAAAATGCTTATGTCAAAACCTTTGAAACTGAATCACGTTTTACCATTTTTAGGAGTAATTTAAAACACTAAAAGAAGAAAAACAGTTCGCTCCTTTACTAATTCTCTTGTTGCTCAAATACATACTTACTCTTTTTGTAGGAATAAATATAGCTATTTTTAATTTTAGAGAATACTATCAAAACCTACAATTTATTTACAATGTTTAGCCTCATTTTAAATGTTGAGATGATCTGTTCCCTTAATTTAATTCCGCTAACACTTAGCCAATTAATTAGTCTCATCAAGGTTAATGGAGCCAAATGCTAAACTACTGTCCTGTGTAAGTATTTGACCTTTTTTAGAACTGTTTTCCATTTTTCTCCTTTTTACTCTTTCAGGTTTCTTTATATAACTTCTTATCCTATAGGTCCATAGCCTCTTTTCCAGAATTCATTGATATTTTCCTTTTTGTGTGTTCTCTACATATTACAAGTAAACATATGAAAAGGTTGGGTCCAAATTTTCTGCTCTAGTGAGAATCAGTGGAATCACAATTATATGCATCCTTAGGAAATTGAACTTCTCCTACTACATTGAAAAATAAGAAAATGTTCTCACATTGGTTTCTGTGAGCATAGGAGTATACAAAACTGAAATTTTGAAGGCAAACCCCCCTCTACATCTGCAGTTCAGCCTATAAAATTAAAAACAACATTATTTAAAAAAAAAACAAACCCAAAACTACTTGAGTACTATTTGTAAAATATTTCTGAAATTTCTTCATGGTCTGCAAACTGTAGTATAAACCTGGTAAAAAGTGACTACCAAACTTTAGTATGTGAATTTTAAGTTCTAATTAATCCTGAATAACTTTCTAACTGGTTGGATTTATTTACCATGTCTTCCCATGTGCTTGTAGTCTAAACATTGTAAGTAAGGCTGAATTTACCAAATCAAATTCAGTTATCAAAATGTTGAAATAGAAGATATCATGGTAGACAAATAAAATAAATTGTAAATGCAACTAAAAAAAAATCTTGCACTCTCACTCATCAAATTTACATTACCTCAGCTGTTTTGGTAATGTTTAATTCAGAGTGTCTGACACAGTGGGAGACAAAAAACGAACAAGCATGTGAACATCATCTTCATGGGCATGTAAACAGAAACCATTGCTTCTTCCATTGCTACTAACAACAATTGTGAAAAAATGAGTTTAGGAAGCCTTTTTTTAATTTATTGGCAAAACCTGAGCACCCTGAGAGTAGTAAAAGTGTATAAAAAGATGAACATTTAGTCATGGCTGGTTAATAACATCTTACTCATCCTGTGATCTACGTGCTTTCTAAATAGTGTGTGAATTTGGGTCAAAGGAATAGGTAAAAAAAAGAAGACATTAATGTTATTAAGGTTACTCTTTATTTTTACTTACATACAGAGTCGTTCATATGTAGACCTCAAATCATCTAGAAGTAGTATAGCTCAACTATTGTTGCTGACACTGTACAAAAAAATTCACTGTGAGGAAATTATCTAACAAATTACATTCAGTCACCTTCTAAGATCTGAGTCAATCAGAACCAAGGGCAAATTACAAAGAGAGGAATTGTAACTGATTTATGTAACATCAACAGATTGGTTCCAAGACTTATAGCATTCTCCACAGAGGGAACTGCTATTCAAGCTTTAGTTACTTTCTATGAAGAGAATATTTGGTAGACCACTGTGTGTTTTTATGACACGAGTGAGAAGAAAGAAATTGTTGTGTTATGTTTTCATAAAAACTCAGGCAAATAGTTAACTGACTGACTAATGAGGGATTTTGTTTCTGCTAAAGAGAAATCAGAGACAGAATTGAGTAAAATGAAGAGGTAGTGCTTGGATAGAGTGAGCGTTGTATGAAGTTCCTGAGAGTGGGTTTATTTTTTTTTTAAATACTGATCCCAGTAGTTGAATCACTTTGCACAGAAGTTTTGGACTGTTTTTTCATAAGTAACTGAGCTCTGGAGTATGTTCCCGTTTTTCTGAAAGTTCGAAGATGCTAAATGACATACTGTTCTGAAGTGTAACATCATGAAGACTGAGCTCCTATCTCTAAACAAAAAAATGGTAGAGGTGAGCAAGAGGAGAAGTATCTATGTGTTCATTGAAGTTCAAAGGTGTTTTATGTTGTAACTCGGTGTTTTATGTTATAACTCGGTGTGCTTTGTGGGCTTTAAGTAGCAGCAGTAAAGTGGGAAGTTCCTATGTCACTGTCAGCAGACTTTCAGATTAACAGCTTTTCTTTTTACTCTTCCTTGGAGAATGTCAAGCACTACTTTACAGTGTTTTATATGTATTAAATATTATTGTTCTGATAATAAGCTGTTCTGCATTCTCTTTCCAAAAATTATATGAGAACCTCTGAGTCCATTTTATTTGGACATTGCAAACAATGGACCTTGTGCTTATATAATACTTTTTCAAAGTGCAGAGTTCTTGTATGTGTATTAGTCAAAACTTAAGCTGAGATTCTATGAAAAAGGAAATGTAATAGTTTATCATATTGCATCAGCATCCCTTTCCTTTATTATATTTGCAGCATGGCAAGCTCTTCATTTTAGATAATATATGGAAGTATCTTTTTATATTGAAGGACCACATATGCCAAAGGACTGTATCACATAGAATGTACTTTGCATTGTAGTCTCATACATTTTTCCATCATTTTGGAGATGCAAGGAAAATAGTCTGTACAGAGGGTTGGGAGGATGATTTGTTTCCCATGCTGACTAAGATGTATAGATTTCTCTTTTCTCTGTACACCAGTTGCCTGCCTAAAGGTGTCTGACAGTTTTCCTAGTATTCTAGTGATGAGATGATTTATTATTATTTTTCTTATTTCAAATATGAAAGTTTTCATTTACTCATCAAAGAACACTGTCATCTGAAAAGAGGAATATTTCAGGCTTGCAGTGATCTTCACTTAAGATCACTTAGAGTGATCTTTAATTTCATTGAAACTGCTATTTTGTATTTAAATGAATGCAGATGACTCTTGATTATTTTTTTTAAAGTAACCCAAAGCAAGCCTGCATCCATTCTAAAGAACTGTTGTTTTTAATAATAGTAAGCCAAAAAATGTATACTATAAGATGACAAAAACCTGTAAAATGTATTGAAGGAGTTTAGTCACAAATAAAAGGCAAAAGATTTGGTAGAGGCCTAGACTCAAAGCTAACTAGAAAGGATTGCAACTTGCAAATGTGTTTCACTTCCTCTTAGAGAATATTGACTACTCACTTAATAAGACCCATACTCAGTGCCTGGAAGTTTGGATTCCAGTTATGTTTTGTGCAAGACTTGATTTAATGGGTATGATCACGGAACGATCAGAGGAACCTATAATGTTAGTTGGTTATCTAACCCAGAACTGCAAATAGCCTTTGGATCCCAGGCAGTAGGTACCTGAACATACATATGTCAACAGATCATTGCAGAACTTAGACCTCTTAAAGAGGCAAAGTTGAGATTGTCATTCCTTGGTGGCTGCACTTTCTGTTCATGGATCTCTGGAGTTCCACATTAAACCTTCCTGACGCTTTGATGATCTTCCCCTCAATATGCCTGCGAGTGCATTAGATATAGTGTGGCCAGGAACTTTGGATCTCATATCTAAATCCTGTCAAGTATTTCCCCAACTATCTTGCCTCTATGGCACTCTCAAAGCACACCCACTGGGTAGGACACTCTTTGTGGATTGGGGAAATGCGTTAAAATTTTCTTAAGCAGAAGAAAAAATTGAATCTGAATTCACCCACTGAAAATGAATGCATTCTGGATGACTGAGGTAAGGTAGAGGACTGGCAGCTTCTACTTTGGCAGTGACTTGTAACAAAGGACTGCTTTAACTTCAGGATATACTGAAGGTTTATAAATGTTGATTGAAGCTAGGCCTTCCTTGGAACATCATGTAAGGGAACTAGTCATGGAAAGCAATAGATTTAGTGACTCAAGACTATCTTTGATAGCTCCTGTTAGGTAATGTATATGACACTATGACACCCTCCCAGCATACTCTTCTTGTGTGCCCTTATCTTAAATATTTCAAAATAATCCTAAACTATGGGACAGGAAAAACTTGATGGAATAGACACTGTGCTTATAAAACCTCTCCTTGCACTAAAGAAGGATGAATGGAAAACACTGTGGAACAGAATTTTAAGTGATTTGACTTAAGTGATGTCCTGGTTTAATCCTGTGGATTAAAACCACAACAGTGATTTTAATGAATCTGGAGAATTTGCTAAAAAAAAAAAAAAAGAAACTTAGCAAGGATTAATGCAAAGTGCTACATCCACCAAAAAAATAAATAATGAAAATCACAGCTATAAAATGGGCAACAACTAAAAAGGCAGCAGACTGGATAATATGGCAAGCCATTTAATTTGAGTCAATATTATTTTGCGGTTGCAAGAGAGAGACATTTCACACTGAAAGGTAGTTCAGTGTAGAAGATAGAGGAGGTTCCACTCTGTTAAAAGTTAGTTAGGCCTTTACTGAAATACTGCCTGGTTTGGAGGTGAGGCAGACAAGCTGCAGGGGTTCCACAAGAGAACTGTGACATTAATTTTAACACTTTAAAATATGAGGTGTGAAGAAAGAACGGATTATTTTTCTCTTTAAAGGTTAGGTCTGGGGAAGGATATGTGATAACTCTTCCAGTGTGCTGGGAAGGCTGATTAACTGTTTTTCCTACAAATGAAATAAGAGGAAATCAGTTTGTTGCTTTTGGGGGGAAAGGGTGTATTTCTGGTTTGGGTTTGGTTTTGGGTTTTTTTTAAGTAAAAAATGGTTAGGTTTGATAAGAAAAGAAATTAATTCATGATGGCTTTCAAAGGAGGTGGAAGAATGTCTTCCAACAATAATTTTTTACAGGAATTTAGCAAACATCTTTGACAGATATATTTGATCCTGCATAATAGGTGGAATAGATAATCTCCTGTAGTTAGCTTCCAGATATTTTTCTGTTGGTCTCCTTTTTGCATAAGAACAGTAGATTAACAATCAATTTGTCAGTAATCTTCATGGTAAAACTCATCCTAAGGCAATAGTTTTTATTGATCACAAGTCCTAGTCTAAGCACTGAGGAAGGATTTAAATATTTCATTGGGTTTTGTTTGGGAAAGGACTCATTAATCTTCCTGTGTCATTACATAATTTAACAAATTAAGCAAAAAAAAAAATTCACAATATATCTTTTGTATAACACATGGGATTTTACTGGCAGTGGAAATCATTATATTTTGAGGGACCTCAAAAGCAAGATGCTTACACAAAGTAATATATGAACTGGAGTAGCTTTCAGGAAAATGGTATGCTTATCAGTATTTGAAACACAACAAAATTTCAATGTGAGGTATTTCAATGCCATCTGTGTTCCATTTGGATAGTCTTAGCCATACAATTATGTGCATATTTTGCAAGAATATCAGCTCACTGAATATGTCAAGTGGCAGTTTGAGAAGCTGAGTATATCCGCATGAGAGATGGACTATCAATTCTGATTGACCATGACGGGATATACAACAAAATGCAGTTTGCTTGCAAACAGGATGTAGTTTGGATGTAAGCCTGGAAATTCTTTGTCCTTGAGTCCATGGTCAAATACATGTCAAATAGCTCAGCATTTCTTCAAGCAAATTTTCAGGCTATAGCTAAAAGGAAACAACTAACTTGATGATCAGTGCTATCAAATTTTACTGGTATAGCAGTTGGATGAATGGAAAGTTATGTGTAAAAAGGCTAACAGAAACACAGGACTTTTAAAAGGGTGGTGAAGAAGTAGTGTGGGTGGGAAGGATGTTGTCACAGAGTGAGCTTTTGGACAAGAAGATTAAAGAATGAAACACTGGAGAAGGAAACAGCTTTAAATAAAAGAATTTGTGTTTTTCTAGTCTTGGGAGGGAAATGCAAACACAGCAGACCTCAGTATAATTCAGTGGCTGAGTAAACACTCAAATGAGATGATTGTCAATTAGTTACTTCACACTGCATGGAAGGATTTGTTTTAGTGTTGCTACTTTTCTTCAGAGCCATTGAGTGCCATGATATTCCCAGTCATTGCTGGCCATTACTGCTGCAGTGCTCACATCTGTGTTGTACTTAAAGATCCATAGTACAATAGGAGGCAAAGTTTACCATTCTAAAAAATACAGATGTCCCATCTGACTAAGCTGCTTGCACTTAAAGAAATATGAATTTACCTCCTTTGCTGATTTTGCTGCTATTCTTGCTGAGAAGAGCAAACAACATCTGACTGTTTTAGGCAGCTTCAAATAAACCTTTAGATGACAATCCATCACACAAATATTCAATAAGGAGGGGTTTTTGTCTTTTTGGAACAGTGATTCCCCCCCCCCATTTGGGGTCTAGACTTTTATTTTTATTATTCAGCATTCAGAAGTCATAGATGTAGCTTTTAGCTATGCAAATAGCAAACTACATCTTTCTTCAGAATCATAATCCTGAGAATCATGAAGAGAAAAAACATCACAGTGAGAAAATAGAGTAACTTTGTATTATTTTTTTCCTTAAATCTCCTTCACCAAACTTCTACCAATGACAATAACAGGTGTCACAGAACGTTTTTTATTTTTTTCTTTTTTCTGAATAAAATTCTGGGCAGCAAGAAAACTGTACCTAGGGCCTTCATCGTGCTCATGCTGCTGACAGTGGTCTAATCCTTTAAAAAAAGGGTGAGGAGGGGACAATAATGATACAGGTATGTTCAGAACATACGTCTGTTTTGTATCCAGCTGTATCTAAACATAAATGAACAATTTCCTTGCAATACGAATTGTGGGAGAAAAGAAGGAGTAAGTGAAGAGAAGAAATTTAATAAGAAATAGCTATATACCTCCATATAAGGGTATCTGCAGTGTACAAAGTGTGGGATAGGATATGCCGAATCGAAAACAGAGTTGGAAAATGTATTATGTTTAGCATCTGTTTTTTCTCCTTCCTACTCATGATTTCACATTTGGTAGACAATTCTAGTAGCAGTGTGTTATTGACAGAAAGTAACTTTTGTCACGAACTCAGTGTGCCATTGATGTATACTGACTCAAAATGTTTGTACTCAATACCATAAAAATTTATGTCAGCAGTTCCACCAACCTCTATGTTTATCCCTGTGAAACCTAGTCCCTTTGTTTTGGTAAATCATATACACACACACACACACACATATATATATGTATGTATATTTTTAGTATTTTTGCATCTCTGATGGAAAATCAATGATTTGGAATCATTTTTGTATAGATTTCTGGCACTGGAAGTCCTCTGCAAGGCTTCTGTGCACCAGTTCTTAAAGTATAAAATCCTCAGATGACTGTTTGCCAAGAAAACTGCATATTTTAGGAGAAAAAGGCAAATATATATTTTTACAATGTGTTTCACTAAGCAGATTGCTTCTAGTATTGATATACTGTAATTTTTTTGAAAGTCTCCAAAACTCAATTACATTTCTATACCTAATATTCAATGGCTCTCAAAGTATCATCACACTTGCACCTAGATTTATTTTGGTGCCAGAGGTTTGGGTTTTTTTAGACACTGCATACTATTAGATACTATTCTTATCTTCAAGCTTTCTTAGTCACCAGATTTTTTTTCATCTTTCTCTCTGATTACCTTCAAACTTGTATTGTTTTGTTAAATTTATTCTTGCAATGTGATTAGATATGCAGCCAATCAGTACATCTTAAACTTGCATAAATTGTCATAAATACATGGAACAAGACCTTACTTACCAGTGGATCTATATCACCTTAGAATGTGAGCTAAATCTTTGTCAAAACTAGAAGTTGATTTCCTTTCACGAGGTTTGAGGCTTAATTTTTGGTAGCATATATATATATATATTCTTTATAAGTAGGCCTTAACATACTTGAGTGTTCTTATGGATTTTTTTCCATAACTATAATTTAGTCTTTAAATTGCTGAGATGTCCTGAGATATCACATGAAGTGAATCTTTGTGTCTCTAGTATCTCGGTGTTTTTTCTGCTTGCTGGGGCTAGTCTGTACAACACTGTTATATCCATTATTTAATGCCCACAATTTTAACTGTAACTGTAAACAATTACAGTCTTTCCTATTTGTCTTAACATAAATTGGTAAGTATTTACAAAAATTTAGGCATGCAGAAACAGTAGGGTAAATGCATAAAAGAATCTTACAATATCTGTTTTTAATTACAATAACTTTCAACATAAAATAGGATTTGACAAAAGACACTGTAGGGATGTAAGAAAAAGAAAGTTAGCATTTCAAAATCAAGAAGTACCCTTATTGGATTTTGACATGTAGAGTACCAAATAACTTCAGATTTATAGGCTGTAAAATAATTCTCTGTTAAAGTACAATAAGAAAAAATAGAAGGGCTAACAATCAGGTTAAAGAACATTATTCTCTCGATTCTGTTACCAAGTACAAAGGCTTAAATGCTGGACTGCCTAGACAATACGGGAAGAAATTGAGGAAACAAAATAAAGAAGTGCAGCAGAAGCAAAAAACATCCTAAAAGCTTATTCAGTGTTCAGTTTTGGAGGAAATTCTTTGTCTACTGCTTCCAGGAGCCTTTCGTGTCCAAGAATTGATAGCTGCAAACTTTATAATCATCAGGCACTGATGCTCTGAAAAGCACTCAGAGTTTATAGAGTTGGATTCTTTCCTGTGTCCCACACCTGCATTTTTATACATCCTATGGGAATTTGCACAGTGGAGGTTCGGAGTTTTCTGGTAATCACCTGGACTAACAAGGGTTGCACAGGACCTTCTGTGAACTCTACCTCCT
>NW_008825428.1:3973497-3980665 GCF_000699105.1 Pygoscelis adeliae
AGTAAAACCTATGTTTAAGACTACCTAATGGGCCCACTAGACTCCCAATTTCAGGGGAGTTCTAAGAAGGTAACTTCTTAATGGAAAGGTAACTTCACCATGGAAAAGTTCCATGTTGATACTTTTCATGAAAGCTAATCCACAGTAAAAATTTTAAGTAGCTTTACTTTTAAGATTATGAATCGTTCTATCGATTTTTAGAGGTATGGCTCATGCTTAAGTTACTGATATGATTTACAAATGCTTTGATGGAACAAGGGCCTGCTGAGTGTCAAAATTCAAATTCTGCTGATCCTGGTCCCTCGATTCATGGATGCTACCTTTACACTGTTCTTGCTTTCTTCCTTTCCTAAGGCCAAAATTTATGTGCAATTATGTAATCTACGCACAATTATATAATTAGGTACTTAAAGAATCCAAGCAATGCTGATACCTTGTAAATGTTGGAATTCAACTGTAAGCCACAAGAAACAGTGTTTTGTTCTCTTTCAGAATAGTGTTGGCAACATTTATTTCTGTCATAACTTTAGGGTTTCTACAGGTACTCCTATTTCTGTAGATAGTCTATAAAACTTACTTTCTTTTATTTCCATTTTAAAATTGTATAGTGTTCCTATTTGTCTTGGCATTTTAAAATCTATGATTCATCTTTTTGTTTCATAATGTAATGGATGTTTCAACAGTTAGTTAGCATTTTTCATCTGCCATAATGGAATTGATAATGTACTAAGTTTGTTGTGGTCAACTACAAGAAAATGTTTTACCCTTTCACTGCTCTCATATTTTTCTAAAAGTTAGTATATTCATATTGTTTAAAATGTTTCGGAACTTTAAGAATGTATTTCATTTTAAACATGAACATGAGTCTTTTTTCAATGAAGTTATTTGCTGATATGTGAAAAAGCATTTTCTGGTTCTGCTGTCAGGAGCGTGGAGGTAGTGTCTATTCTTTTTAAGAGTGCCAACAGCATATTCGAAGTTAGTTCATATATCAATCAACACCCAAAATCTTGGAAAGAACCATTATCTGGCAAACCCCTGATACTTCAAGAGAAAAAGTCATAGTGGGAAGATAAAGCAACTAAAGCACAACCTAAAACATTAGGGCAGAAAGCTTTTGGTTAGTTGGTTAAAGTGAGGTTGTATCTATATTAGCACACAGGGTAGTGCAATAGGATGAGATCTATGCAGAAAGAAGTTTGGTGATGAGGGCCTCCCATTCACAATATCTGTATTTTGGAGGGGAGAAGGGAAGCTATACTTTGGACTAGCTCTATTTTAGTTCTGCAGGCTAAATTGTATTTTAGTTCCACAAACTGAAGCATATTAAGGGCTCTTAGAGCACACCTTTCAGTGTACCCCCCTAAAAGAGTATAGATTCCAAAAAGAGCTCAGTTCCTGTGCTCCAAAATCACAGCCAATGTGGCATGTGGGCATGATCAAAAGCAAAACCTGACTTGAACTAAAATGCAGATTAGGTACATCCAGAAATAAAGCAACCAAGTTTCATATAGTGTTTACCGAAGATTTTCATGATATCAGGAACTCCATAACCAGAAATTCCAATGGTATTACAGGTGTCATGAGCCTAACATGAATTAAGATCACGCTTCTATCAGCACCAGTCCCAACTGGACTAATTTACACAGCCCCAGTATATGGTGTCAGAACTGCAAACATACAAGTGAACACTGGTATCAGCTGGTCTAGATTTCGTCTCCAGGCCAATGTTATTCATTCCAGTCACATACACCTTACACAAGTAGTACATATCCTTTTTTACAGGCTGCTTTACAAAATGAAATGTGAGCATAGAGTTCATCATAGTTGTGCTGCACCGACAGGAACAGAAGGCAAGAACTTGCCTGTCTGTAGATTTAGCACAAAAAGGGCAATATAGTAATATCACACACAACCCAGGTCAGAACAGCTACCACCAGCCACGCCCCCCCAAAAAAAAAAAAAAAGGAAGTTATTTCACCCTTCATCTGTTTTGCTGATGTTTCCATCAAAAGTAGGATTTGTGAAGATGTTTTGTTCTGGGACTCCTGATAAACTATATCAGGAGTTTATGCAATGACAAACAGCACCACATGCCTGACTCCGCAGTATTTGCTACTTATTCTCTTTCTGTCTACCTACCTATGTATTTATCTATCAATCGATGGATTTATCTCTATTTGCTAGTCTTCATATAAGAGATTTTTAGTAAATATAGGCAGAATAGGATGGTGTCATGGTTTAACCCCAGCCAGCAACTAAGCACCACACAGCCGCTCGCACACTCCCCCCCGGTGGGGTGGCGGAGAGAATCAGAAGAGTAAAAGTGAGAAAACCTGTGGGTTGAGATAAAGACAGTTTAATAGGTAAAGCAAATACCGCACACGCCAGCAAAGCAAAACAAGGAATTCATTCACTACTTCCCATGGGCAGGCAGGTGTTCAGCCATCTCCAGGAAAGCAGGGCTCCATCATGTGTAATGGTTACTTGGGAAGACAAACGCTGTGACTCCAAACGTCCCCCCCTTCCTTCTTCTTCCCCCAGCTTTATATGCTGAGCATGACATCACGTGATATGGAATATCCCTTTGGTCAGCTGGGGTCAGCTGTCCCAGCTGTGTCCCCTCCCAACTTCTTGTGAACCCCCAGCCTACTCGCTGGTGGGGTGGTGTGAGAAGCAGAAAAGGCCTTGACTCCGTGTAAGCACTGCTCAGCAATAACGAAAACATCCCTGTGTTATCAACACTGTTTCCAGCACAAATCCCAAACACAGCCCCATACTAGCTACTATGAAGAAAATTAACTCTATCCCAGCCAAAACCAGAACAGATGGCAGAATGCAGACTGAAAGAAAACTGAGCTTTCTGCTTTTTATGTGAGGGACAAATACTGTGCTGCAGACTGGAAAGCAGTGCTTTGTTTTTGGAAGTTTTTTGGCGTGGTTCAGTCTTTTTACAGAAGGCAAAAATGATCCATATCTAGTGCTCTGGACATGGATAGTGCATGCTTTTCCTGTGGCATCTTCATCTTATGGACACAACAGATGTGCTCCTGAAGTCCGACTAGTCAATTTAAACAATGTTGAAGCTTCTTGCTGGCAACTTTTACCAAGTGACAGTTTTGTGTTATCCTCCTTACTTTTCATCTTCCTATTCAGTATCAGCAGTGTCCTAGCTTTCCATCTTCTGACTTTTTCAGAATCGTCCACTGACAATTTGCCAGGTAATGATGTTCTTCCAAAGAATGCGCCCTCGTAGAGGATTTTTACCTATTCTTACAAATGTATACTTTGAGGTGGGGAAGCTGTGATCTGAAATATCACTGATGTAGCTGCAGGCTGAAATGGTACTGAAAAGTTCAAAACACATTTATAATAAGATCTACAGAAGTAAATGATTATTAGTTTTAGCACTTTGGTTAATAAGATTGCATGTGAAGATAAATATACTGTACTCTTAGACATCATGAAAATTATTGGCTAAAAGGAAATAAAGAAGAAAAATTGGATTGGACAACAATTATCAATAGTGCATTACTGCAACCTAAGTCTGAATAAACTGCTCTTAGGGAAGAAAACCA
Organism: Pygoscelis adeliae; assembly: GCF_000699105.1. Classification (NCBI taxonomy): domain Eukaryota; kingdom Metazoa; phylum Chordata; class Aves; order Sphenisciformes; family Spheniscidae; genus Pygoscelis; species Pygoscelis adeliae. The sequence goes on from NW_008825428.1 coordinate 3,977,076, forward strand.
AAGGCTGACATGCTGTGTCCATTTCTAACAATCGATATAGTGACTAATCATGTGGAGCACAGAATGGTGTCCACAACTAGAATCTTTATTTGCTTTTAAGCAGATTAAAATGTGAAGTTTCCTGAAATGTAAACAGAACCATATTTGAAAACATAGATACTCTAGTAAAATATATTTTGAAGCGGAGAATTTAGTAGTGTGTTATCAACATTTGTGTATATTTGATATTCAAGTGGGCTCTTGTTTTACAAAATTGTTTTCATCTATAGATTGTTTTTGATATAATTTAAAAGCAAATGACAGAGATGTCCCTATATACAGCATAATCTTGTCTGATACTTTTCTTGATATAATATTTTCTTAAAGGAAGATTTTTATGTATTTCTAGTGTAGAAAACATTTTTATATTTTTCTCAATTAATAATGCCAAAACTATTTGGAGATAGAGGAAACATTTAAAAACTCAGAGGAATAACATCTTGACATATACTAATATTTTGTTTTCAGCGCCTGTTGGAAGGAGACAAAGATTGATTTAGGGACCACTTAAGCAAACTGGATATACACAAGACAATAGATGGAATGGGACTGGCTGGTGTGCTGTTGAAGGAGATGGCTGATGACATTGCAAGGCTGTTCTCTATTAACTTTGAAAGATCATAGGGATCTGCAATGTCACTGATGACAATAAAAGGCCTAAATGTCACACCCATCTTGAAGAAGGGAAAGAAGGAGCATCTAGGGAACTACAGGCATTATCAGGTTCATTTCCATCCCCAGGATGACTGGCCCTGTAAACAAAGGGAGAGCTAATACCATTCCAGTAGCCAAAATGGGGAGATGGCTTGGATAGGTGGACTATATGGGTGTGGAAAACCGACCACATCACTGGGCTTAGGTACAGGTCAACAATTTGATGTCTAACTGGTGGTTAGACGTTCATCAGGGATATTAAATAGATAAATAAAAACTTGAGGGTAGAGGAAGAAGGCAGGGGAAAAAGGTTTTTTCTTCCAAGGCGACCACTGCTCAGAGACTGGCTGGCCATTGGTCTGCTTGTGGGAGGTGATGAGTGATTGCTTTTGCATCACTTGTTTTTATTGTTGTTTGTCTTGTTAGCATTTTTTGTTTGTTTTTTTTTTTTTTTCTCTTTGTTTCACTTACTAAACTGTCATTCTCTTCACCCATGAGTTTTCTCACTTTTCCTCTTCCTATTCTGTAATCCACCCCACTGGGGTTGGGGAGTGAATGAATGGCTGTGTGGATGCTTAACTGCAGGCTGGAGTCAATCCACAACAAGAACCTTGGTGAGCTGGAGGAATGGTTTATGAAGTTCAACAAAAACAAATGCTACCTTGAGCTTCCTGACATATGAAGAAAATTGAAGAAGGAGGTACAAATAACATACTGAATAGTAAAGTTTGCCTTGTACCTTTATTATAAATTAACAGGGATAAACTAATAGGAAGATGACCAATGTCACCATTCAGGTGGTAACTTTTGTAATAGGCTTTAGAATAGGCTTTTAAAATATACTGGCTCAACATAGCTAATACTGTTGAATCATATTCAAACTGTATGTTTATGTCACTTCCTTATAGATTCTTGGCTTCCTCACACTTTAAGGACTGTGTACTATTCTTTCCCTTTATCTTGGAGAATATATGACAGAGCTGGAAAAGATGATCCAAGGGAGGTTCCAAAGTAATGGAATGATTTTCATACTGATAGAGTAAGCTAAGACTCTGCAATGTGGAACAGATGTGACTTACTGGGTATCATGGCTGTCTGCAAAACAGGACTGTCATGGAGAGAGAGGCTACAGAGCAACCATTCACTACAGCTTTCCGTACAAGAACTAGGTGCCAGCATATCGATAAACAAAATCAGCAAAAGGAGGTGGTTTATCACTAAGTAGTTGATAGCTGTACAGAGCTTCTTGCTAAAGTGAGCTGAGGTTGCAAAATGTTTACCTGGGTTCAAGCTAGATCCATCAGGAGTTAACAGACAAATGTATCAAACTCAAAATCTCAGCTGGAAATCATTGGAAGCAGTATTGGGAAAGAGGTACAGTATATATAAAAGGAAGAAGTATATTTATGATTGTATAAAGAAGAGATTTTTAATCTTCCTTAGGACTGCTATTGGAGAGCCCTGAACTCTTGAAATCTTTATCTGTTGAGTTGTCTTAAAGACTGTGAGAATATTTGCACCCATTTCCATGAAGACTTGAATGTAAACTGTTTATTTAAACCATGCAGAAGTAAGGCTGGATGCTCTAGTTCAGGCCTGAAGTAGCACTATTCTAATTTGATTTAAACTGACAGGAACAGATTTAAGTCACCTTGAAGGAAGCGCTTAGGAGCTATAACTGATAACTAAATTCCTATAAGAATTTTATTTGTTATATCTATTTAGCTAGTTGAGTTTTTAGATATAGGTATGTAACTTAAGCTCGAAGTAGACAGTGTGTTAAGAAAGATGTACTTTCAGAGCCTTGGATAATCAGCTATTGCCTGAATAATTGGAAGGGAACAAAGGCAAGCACAGTGCTCCAGAGGTTAGTGTTGCCGTAGAAGGTGGGAACCTAAATAATGACATGTAAAATAAAGGCAAAATGAATTCCAACTAATTCTAACTCAAATTCTAGTAGACAACAATAGGTCACAAAAGGGAGTGCTCATTAGATTTCAGCAAACTTTGCTTTTAATTAGTTTAAATTAAAATAAAAAAGTACCTTAGTGTATGTATAAAACTAGCCATTTGATACATAAAGTGCAAACTATAAATACCATGGAAAACAGAGATGTGATAAAGTTTTCTGGTGACTTCATTTATGCAGAACAGCCCCATCATCAGAAGGAGCATGTAGAAAAGTAGTAAAAGCCAATTTTAAACTTAACAAAAGCAATAGAAGTGACAAATGATAGCCAGCAGGACTCTCTGCTGTTGCAGCTTGCTGAACCAGATGTCCAAGAGATTTCCAAAACACTGAGAATAGAAACATAATTTCTTACCTGAATGTTACCATGGATCACCTAGATAGCTATTTTACATTCCAAAAACACAACAATATTTGAGAAGCTCTATTTTTTTGTAGGCGAAACAGTTGGAGTCAAAATCTATATATTGTTTCATAAAAAACTCAGCTGTAGCACACTCAAAAATGCTACTGTGTTATGGCACTTTTGCAAAATCATGTTGCCAAAACTTAACCTATTGACAATTGTAGGAACAGCAGACTCAGGGAATATTGACATAGACCAAGCTTGACATTTGATAAGCTGCTAGTCATTGCTGTAGCAAGAAAGCATTGCTTGATGCGATGCATAAAACATAAATATGATAATAATAATAGTAATAATAATAATAATAATAATAATATTCCAGTAGCACCACAGTGAATTCTATCAAGCACAAAAGCAGGAAAGTTAGTGAACATGGTGGTAGTTTTAGGGGCTGTCTGAACAAGAGATCACATGTTGCTGATGAGGTCTACCCAGGTCACTGTTTCTGGGAGTTTACTTCATAGGAAACAGAGTATATGGCTGGATACAAGTCTGCCTTCTCTAAAACAAATGAAGAAAACA
>NW_008825428.1:3980679-3989085 GCF_000699105.1 Pygoscelis adeliae
TCATGGAGACATCAAAAATGCTGCTGTGCAAAGTAAAGATAAGACCATATATGATGAGGAGGAATTAGAAAAATTAATTAAAAATATCAGTGATTTTCAGTGAGAGTTAGATTTCTAAATCTCTCTGGGCTTCATTTACCATACTCTTTTAAAGATATCAACAAAGAACTTTCATAGACTGTAATGTCTGAAATGTCATAGAATGTAATGTCCATTGCAGAGGTCGTCACCTATAATATAGAAATGGTTTCCTACATAGGAAATGAGTCAAATAGCTTGTCGCTATTATTCATATCTGCATGATGGTAAAAGTTGAGATGTTAATAAGGGACTGCTGCTTCATTACTCCAGGCTTTGCATACCTGATTGCTACAATCTAGGGTCAAGCTTTTCTTCTATTACTTTTCTAAAAAAATTTTTTTTAATAATTTAGTGTCTGAGACACTATACTGCTGTCATTAATAGATCACCTTCATCGGCCACATCTAGATCAAGAAGAAAGGGTGGAGTTCAGAAAAAAAAATCTTTATTCTCAAAATAATCAAGGTACTGCACTGTGAAATATACCAAGTAATCTCAGTCTTCAGAATGTTCTTCCCTTCCTTCAGCTAGGTCTAAACTGGCCTTTTCCCTCCTCATGCTTGGAAAACAGACCAGAAAATCCATCCTACCTTACGCTGTTTCTGTTGCTTTTAAGGGAAATACAATGTTCACTTTCTAGTCTCCTTGTCAGCCAAGCCTGCCTATCGTGCTCCATTGCCCACTCTTGACTTTTTCCACAGTTTTTGCTTCAGGCATTCATAAAGCCTTTTCATACTATATGTGGTGCTATCACTTTCTACCTGATAAACTAATTTGCAGAAATGAGTCACAAGATCCAGACACAAAAGTCATATCCATTTTACACAGGAATATGAATACAGGTAGCTGTTTGTTCAAGAAAGATGTGGCAGTATTCAGAATGGAATTCTGCTTGTTCAAGTCCCAGCTTTATTCTTTTACCACAGTCTTGTTTTTTTCTAGAAGATTGAAATTCAGTCCTTGTTACAGGCTTCTTATCCATATGTTTTGAGGGACAGAAAGGGAAATGAGGGAATGAGCTACCTATAGTTGAACCTACAGGGTTTTGTCACCATTTTTTAATTCCTTACATACTGAGTGTAAATAGAATTATCCCATTTATAATGATGTGTCCAAAGCCAGGAAAGAAAACAAAGCAATGATAAAAATGAGCAAGCTGGCCAGGGCTTGGCCAGGGGGATAAAGATAGGAGCAGATGATAATAAAGAAATGACAACAGTGCTTGTACATCTTGAAGGTCAAGGAGAAAATAGGAGAGCAGCTAAGCCTATGACTAATGCTGTTATAAGAGAATATAGGGCAGGAAGAGTCAAGAACAGCAATAGTTGTGTTGCAGAAGTGTGCATATAAAAAGAAATCCATCACGTACTTAGGTTGTATTATTTCTTGTGTTTTGTATTTTCCTTTTGTGTCAGAAAATCTAGAGAAAGCTGAGCTTAATTAAACTACATAGTTTTATGTCATGCTTTTCTTAATTATTTTAATTAAATAACTTAATTAGTATTTTAATTATTTAGCTGTATTTTGAAATCTTTTTATTCTTTAAATATCCCATCACATCTTCTAAAAAATATTTTTTGAGTTAAAAAATAAAACAAAAACAAAGCATCTGTTGCATTAGGACAAACCTTGTATTGTTCCTGTGTTGGATAAAAAGCATAGGTTGGAAAATATTAGTTGATATTTGTATTTGAAATTATTGATAAGTATTTCTCTACATCATCATATTTATGAGTCTAACATATATTTATGATTCTACTTTTAAATTATTCCATTTTGAAATGTTTCACTTCAGGAATGTTTTAAAGGTAGTAAATGGTGATTTGATTTTTGTTACTTGTTTAGGTATACGTTAAATAAAGTTTAAGCAAGTCTTAAAATTTGAAGACAAAGGAGAAGTCAGTGACCTCTTGGCCATCATTAGTATTTTGAGACTTCCCTTTCAGCACTGCTCTGAGTTCTGGTTAAGCTCTACACTGGATGAAGAACAGGGTTCCAAGGAGCAGAGAAGCAGTAGGAACATGAGAGAAGTGGAGGCTTGAAGGACAGTACATCAAAGAATGAAACACCAGAAGAATTAAAAGGGAAAAGAAAGTGATCACCCTAGCAGAATGAACAAGATGAAGAAAAAAGGACACATTTATAAAATTTGTCAGGTCATACTGAATAGACATAGTAGCAGGACTAGCAATGTAAGTTTATAATATTATTTGACCTAAGATTGCATCCATGCATCTGCTTTTATTATCCTTTTTCTTACTATGAAGCACTATTGCTTCCTCTTTTGGTTGTACAACAAAATGTAGTAAATACTATTGTTACAGAAAAATTTGCCTACTACCTAGTAGTTGACAAGCTCATTAAAGTTTGTATTGAGTGGGGAAGAAAACTTTACTTCCATATTCTTACTTCTCAAACTTCAGGTATTTGAGAGAAAGTACCATTCAAATAGAAACATAAACAATGGAATGCCCCAATTAGGACAATAAATAAGTATATTTTTGCCTATATATTTCCCTTTGAGTTTAATAACATGATACAAATTACAGACATTGTTATGTATACATGTAGACACTGTTCTGTTTATATATGTAAGGCACTGAGCAAACCAAGGTTGAGAAAGACCACATTTGTTTATTAGTATTTTACAGCATGGTTTTTTTTTTTTTTTAAAGAAACTGCTTATGATTCTTTCCACTGTAGTGAGAGACTCTTAGGTCCTGATTCATTAAATTAGATTTTAGGGCTTTGATGTAGCTAACCTAAATTAAGAGCCTACTTCTTGTATAATTAAAAGAAAGTGGCTGGTATAGATATAAACAATGAGGCCCATTTAAGATCTCTATTAACTGTTAGAGGTATTTATCTATTTCCAATAAAGAGGGGGAGGGAGCTGATGGTGTCTTTTCTTCCTAATTTAGATGCCTTGGATAATTGTCTAGGCAGCATGACTGAGTCACTCCTTTGCTTTCAAGACCAGCAAAAAGATAGACCTGAACTGAAGGCATCCACCTCCTAGTGGATATGCTCACTGCATAGCTACCACATCAAGCAGAAATGCAATTATTTAAATCCGTGGACAAATTTTATTTAAGCTCAAGGACAAATTTTCTAATACCTTTGCTGGCTGAAGTTTGATACTTGTTTGAAGTGTCTCTAAAACTCTGTTTGGAGGGGCAATATGCATACTTTTTTTTCTTATGAATATAGGCTTCTGCTCTCCCCACCTCCAGATAACCTAATTAAAAAAGTTAAAGTGTCTTAATATTAAGAGCTATGGAAATTAGATATTTAGTATGTGTGTAATTAGTGATAAGTCTGTAGTCTATGGGTCTGTGCTAAATAGGATCTCATTCTGTGCATTCTTACAGGGCTTGAATTCTCACCACCAGTAAGGACAATTATACAGCTCTGGTAAGGAAAAGGTATTTTAATTATGGATCAGGCTTAATTTATAAGCATTTTCATGTATGCTTTAAATAGCCAAAATAATTGCAGTGACATTTGTATAAATAAGAATAAGGATGATGAGTTAGAAGAAAGTATTTATGGAATAATATGTGGCTGAGAGCAGTGAGGTATCAATATATAGTCTATAGATGGTTATTGCATATCATTCAAGATTAAGGTTATCCAGATTTATTTTTTTTTTCCTGGGAAACATTAAAATGTTAGTTTTAGCTCTACATTAGAATGAAAACTTTCCTATCTTTAAGGAACTCCCTAATCCATGCCTCTGCTTTCTTTTACTAAGACTCCCATGTTCAGAACAGCCAAGAGGTTCAGAGTTAGGTCTCATCTGGGATGTGAAGAAGCACAGATTCAAATCCTTATTTTTGTGTATAAACTCTCGTTTGACTCACTTCACCTTGTATAAATATCAGTTGGGTCAGAGGAAATAAGTTTATAACTAACAATGTCACCACAGTTTGTTTCTGTTATTTAAACCTTTTAACGCTTTAAAAGAACAACAATTAAAAGAAGATATACAGTGATTCTTCCTGACAAATGTCCTTACTTTATAGATAAAATACATTATTAATAAAATAAGGGAAGAAAAGAAGGAAGGTATGTGTGATGAAGACCTCTTTAATTTAAGAACTCTGTACTTTCAAGCCTTCTAGTTTGCAGGAACTCTCAGTCTGACAAAATGCTTTATATTTGTGCATGTATATACACATACATACATAGTTATGCACACGTGTGCATATACATGTGTGCACCCACACAAACATACAGATACACACATACTGAAATGGTCTTGTGACCTTTCTGGAGTTCTACATTTGCAAAGAGGCATTAGGCAGCTGCTTAATGTTAGCTTATTTTCTGCCATAAGCTTTAGGGAGAAAGGTGGAATAAAATAAGTAGACTATTATAGCTTTCAGTCAGGAGTTTTAACTGGCATTAATTAAATTTGCTTCCAAAGGGCACATTATGTAGGGGACTTCCCCATTTAAGTAATTAGTCCATGTTTATCAAACACATTAGTTCTGGTAGAAAGCCAAATTCAAAAAGAGGAGATACAGACCAGGTAAGTGCTAAACTTAAGTGCCTCCTAATTATTTTGCACTAATTATTGGGAGCTTTTATTATGCAACTGTTAATAGTATTGTAGCTTTCTTCAGTAAGAAGAACTACCAACATGCTTCTGGACTGAATACATCTTTTACATTAACAAATATCCTAATGAAATAATGATAATATGTAGGAGTGTCCAGAAATTGTCTGGAGTCAATAAGTCTTCCTCTTCCTATACAACTCTGAAGTAAATGAATTCTCATTTAATAAAGCCATAAAGTAGTTTTGTTAAAGCCTTGTTTTGTTTAGCACAGAAACAATAAACTTTTGTGTATATTTTTATTTCACTAGTTAGTAAAACATTATGTGGAAACTGTAAAATATTGAGGCTCTGTGTATTCTGCTTGACAGAATTATGTTTCCATAATAACAGAACTCCCTTCTTTTCCAGTTTGAGGCTCAAAAAAATAAAAAAGCCTCTTGCATTTTTTTTTTATTTCCCAAATTTCACTTCCTACTCAAAAAGTTTAGAGAATACAAAATATATCCAAGTGCTTTTTGTTACTAAGAACATGACTTCTACCTTGATGCGAGATACCACAAAATCTGCATTCAAACAGCTTGTAAATGCACTGAAAAGATATGCCTTAAATGATTTCTTTCCCAGCTATCTATCCAGGATTCCTGCATAAAGGGTACTTTTACTTTTAGGATTAAGAAATTAGAACTGGAACTGTTGGATGCATGGAGATTCTTTCCTTCTCACCTGGAAATAACCAGTGAAAACATTTATTCAATGCTATCTGAGTGTTAAGATGTGGTAGGGTTTGGTGAATTATTTAGCCTAGGCTTATTTTATTTCAGCAATCTGGGGAACACAATTCTTTTGGGAGACAAGAAGAAAACGGCTTGGTTTTGTTTTGCTTCTTTAACTGTGTGTACTAATGTTTCAGAAGTGATTAGACATTTTAAAAATGGTAGAACCTTCTCTTGCTGAAGGAGGTGAAACCATCACCACCTATCAAAACAAGGCTATGTCTCAGCAAAGAGCTTAGTACAAAGAACAGAATACAATATTGCAAGATAATCTCTATTAAGATTGAAGAGAACAGTGATAAATCAAATTCAACAATTTTTGAGCATAATTTGAATGAGTGATACCTAAATTAGAGGAGGATTACTGTTCAGCGATTTTCCATATTTAATCCAAGAGAGGAAAATGTGGCAGCCTAATGACTTGTCATTATCTAGAGGGACTCACTTTCATGAGTGCAATAAAGGATGTTTGAAATTCAAGAATTTAAATCATGCTTAAGTCAACACAGGATGATTATGCTATTTTTCCTTTCTGGCAAAACTCCTCATAGCATCTAACAGACATGTTTTAATCTGCTTAGCTTGTATTTACATTGTGGTTTTTTTTCTTTATGTCCTTTCTCCAATAAGTCCTGATTTAAGACAATAGGCATTGGTAATTTCACTGAGGAAAATCACTGTATAATACTGCACAAGAGCAGGAAGGCTGCCAAAACATGAACTTCCTTAAAGTTGCATTATGCTACTTCTGAAGTGTCCAGCTTTCAGCCCAAAGGCTGTAATCCTCCTCTACCACTTCCGTAGCACTTCCTACTGAGACACATTTCTCTAGGCATGCACTTTTGTCCACTGCCTGCAAAGAGGCCTTGTGCAAGGAGGGTATACACAGCTTAAAAACACACAGCAGTTGTGCGTGTGGCTAATACATACAGTGGATAGGTATGGTACCAGGTTAAGCATTAATGGACTTATCAACTCTGAGTCTCCTGAATAATCTCTTCTAGCCAGTAAGTGGTCAGTCAAGTGTTGAATGTTACCTCTCATGATCCTGGAAATGTCTGACCTTTGATCTTGCTGATTTGTCGTGTTCGAGTTGCCTGCTTTTTCCTTAAGGTGTTCTATTTTCCATGTCTGTGTTTTTCCCTTGTGATTCCCTGAGCTGCCAACTATTGTCATTGCAACAATTTCTCTTCTGCCTGTGTTGTTACTTATTTCATGTAGCTTCCATTCATTTACTCTCAAAGCTTAACAACAACCTTCTCAGTAAGACTGAGCCAAGGTCACGCAGCTGTGCTGCATCGAAGTAGCCCTGGGGTCAGAGAGCTCAACTTGGGGGCTGTGGGTTACACTCTGTCTATAGTGTAGGTTATCTAACTGCTTGCATTATAAAAATATTTTACGTAGCTTATAAATTAGCAGTCATAAATTAAAACTTCTGTAAATATTTCATTCTGTAGTCTTTATCAGATAGGATAAAGAATTTTATTTACAGGATATAGTACTGAATAATTATTCTGTCTCTGAGAAAGAGGTAGAGGGAAACCCGAATATGTATGTATGCATTTATTTATTTCTACAAAAATTTCTTTGAAAGCATGCAGCTTCGGATTTTGGAGGAGGTATTCAGATAGTTTCCAGTGTTTTTTCCTGACACCTACAGCAACAGAAAATGACATGCTAGTAACACAGCTTAAATGTAAGCATGTTTTATGATTTTGGGTGAGGGTGTTAGAGTACAGTACAATTGCTGTATTTCCTGAGCATTTTGAGCTTTGTTGAGGGGGGTGGGAAGGCACAATGAGCATGTTGCAGTTCTTAACAATACTTGCTTTTCCTAATGTTGATTACTAGACCTGATGGCAAATCTCTCTCTCATAAGAGGAGGTGAAAATATCCTAATAACGTCTGGGGAGGGAACCATTTTATACCCTTGAGGTCAGTGGATAGGTGTAAAAAGCAGGTGCCTAAGAGAAAATATAGAGAGACCAGAAGATAAGACAACTAGGTTTTGGAATACACGGGAACAGAGAGAGATTTGGGCAAGGGCAGTAGCGTGTGCTGGAGGGTGAAAAGTAAAATGGAGAAAGAGATCAGCTTTAGACAGAGTGTAAAAGGCAGCACTAGAATAGCAACAGTAAGAGTTTATGCAATGAGAACATTCCAGAACCAGAAAAGCTCTAAGTATTTATATCACTTCAAAACATTGGACCTAAACCATTGTCTTGAGACACTTTTTTCTCCGTGGTTAAAAGACAGTTCTATGACATAATTTTTCAGCGGGACTTAGCGTGTGTCAGGCAGTGATTACATATGCTTGTTTGTTTTCAGTGAGCACCAAACTTCCAGCCAAAGTTTTTGTTTTAATCTGAAAATAAACCAGAGTCTCTGTGACATTGGTGTGACTCTGGCACTTGTATCCGTTCTGTCATAACAGTCTGCACAGATTTCCATTTCAGCCCTTGGCAAAAGAATCTGTGTGCCCAGTTCTCACTCATCTGAATGCGCGTCAGGCATTCAGGGATGTTTCATGGGCTGAGAAAGTTGGAAAAAAACTCCACAAATTATTTTGAAAAATGAGAATGCCAGATTTGTTTCTTTCCTTTTTGAATAGTCTTTTCCTTTTGTTTCTGTGATGAACTTAGTATTGTTTTTAGGCAGTTGGCAATGAGAACTGTGGGTTGGTACTTATTAACTCATTCTAGTTACATAACGTAAAACTAGCATAAAACAAATAATGTCTTTGTGAAGGAGGACGAAAGATGTCTGCATTAAGTGGGAGGATGCATCTCCTTTAGTGTTCAGAGAGCACTTTTCAAGTAGATTTCCTGATTTTTTCTCACCTTCTGTGCTTTGATTCACATTATGGCATAGTCTTGAAACATATGAACTGGATTTGTCTTGGATGAAACTTAATTGGATCGTGCTCCAGAGGTGCATTGCACACTGGTTGCAAATCGGCAGGCAGTCCTTTGTCACAGCTCATGAGCT
>NW_008825428.1:3989100-3996045 GCF_000699105.1 Pygoscelis adeliae
CAAGAAGCAACACTAATGAATAATGTAGTGCCTAGTAGTGGCAGGGTCATGAGTCCTGACTTAAGCCCAAAAGAGCAAACCATGGACTCAATACTAGTAGCCCATGACCATAAACATGCTCAGATTTTGTGATGCTGTTAATTCAGATATGTTCTCATCAGATCTCTGTATAAAATTCCACTCTAATTTAGGGCTATCTGTACATGTGTCGAACACCTAAGTTCACTTGTTCATAAATACTTTAAAGATTAATTATCTTAACAATACTCACACTGCACTTCCTGACTGCTGTAATCATTCAATAACTTCTTTCTGAGCATCTAATGAAAAGATTAGGACACCTTCCCCTCTATCTCTTTAAGTCACAGATTGCACTCTTTTTTTTTTTTTTTTTGACTGTAGATTTTAATAAATCATGTTGAGTAAAAGGCCTTGTAAAACTAATAAAACAAAAATCCTATGCTGAATTTTCTATAATGAAACTGTATACAAATAAAAGCAGCACATTTCACCATAGTATTTTTAAACCATTTTCTTAATGAAAAGAAGAACCTCAATTTATAATCTTTGCATTCAGGAACAGTTTTCATTATTCATTTAAGAGGCCAGCATTAGATTTATGAATGTCTCCAAAAAGAGTGACAATAACCTTTCTATGTTTACTATTCTCAGATTCTGCCCAGCTGAAGTAATAAAATTCTGTTATGACCAAAAAAAAAAAAGAAATAAAACTTTTGAAATTTTTCACAAAACTGCAGAGTAAATGAAGGATAAGAGGAAGTAAGGGCTGGCTTTTTCCCATGAAACACAAATAACTCCAGGTCTAAAATTTAGGATGAAAAGCAGAGTATTATCCTATGCATCATATTTATATTAATCTATTTTTTTTTCCAGGTGGTGGGATCTTGTACAAGGGGAAAAATAAAATTAATATATGATAAGGTGTATAGATATAAAATAGAAATTTACAACCACCTGACACCTTTTGAATCCTTTGTCTGTAAGTAGTAATATAGGAACATTTTTATGGGTGGCTGTGGAGCTGGGTTTCAGCTCTGTGATTTCAGCTTGTGACTAATCATTCATGAATGAATATATTTATTAATCCAATTATAGATAATGGAGAGCTGCAGCTCAGCAACTCCAAAAAAAATTATTTGCTCCTTGCAGATATGTAGGTATGAGATAAATACATAATATTCATATGGATCTATAGAGGATTACACTGAATTATTGCTCTGTTATGGAAATTTGATAGCAGTAGATTTTTCATATTCTGAATATTACAGGTTTCTTTTTCCCTCCAAATTTTTTCCTGTGGTTCAAGTCCCACTAGATTCTGTTTGTACTTTGCCCAAAGCTTCCCCCTGTCCATGACTACCTGTTGTTTATTCCTCATTTTTTTGTTTATGGGATGTGGGGTAGGGAAATGCTTTTGTGTTGGATTACGCAAAATGCAGTAATTGACAAGTAAGGAGATCATTCTAGTTTTGCCATTTATCTTGATAATTTCAATCCTTTGTGATAAGTATTCATTATTTTAAAAGAACCATTTCTTGACTTCACTGAATACTGCCCATGGCTATTACGTGTTCTGACCTTGGGAAATCAGTTATGCCCACTAAACAGGTTACCACAGTCCTATTAAACGCTTATTCCTTTGAAAGTTCAAATACAACACCACCTTGAAAGTCTGGTTTTAAATAAACAAACAAACAAACAAACCTCACTGTAAGTCAACATTGAAAATTTTTAAAAGCTCCTTGTTAGCTTTACAAAATCCAAACAGGGTTAAGAATCCTGATGACACATGAATTCCCTGTTTTTTCAAAAATTTTGGTTCAGACATTAAGTTCCTGTTCCCCTAGAATACCAAATTGTAAATGACTCTCTCAGTATTATCAGGCTGACATCCTTTTGGTTCGTTGCAGTTAGACATTCTTTGATAGTGAAGGCCCTTATTGCATTATTAAACAAAAGTGTTGGAGCCCTGAGGTAGGGAGATGGGAAATTCAACTCAAAGAAGTTTCCATAACCTCTTACTTGATGAAGTTATTCTGAACAATTTGTTAAAACCCATTAAATGGAAACATTTGGGCATCACACACTTGTGTGATGTCTGACTTGAGTAACTGTGTCTTCAGGCCTCAAAGGCTTAGCTCAGTGCAAGCCTGGCGTGCCACTGATGAACAAATCTAAGGCAGAAGTGCAGAAAAAGGAATTCTGACTCCTCTCCCTGCCATGTCCTGTGTTCTCAGATTTCTTATTGCGTGTGAGCCAGGGACAAAGCTGCCTCTCAAATACTCTCTGTCTGAGAGGTCTCAGTCAGCACTTTGGGATGAATGCACCTGTCAACTTGATACTCACAGCCATCTTATCAAAAACAGTCATGCATGGATAAACCAAATGCAGAATGATGGCAATATTCTGAATTCACAAGAAGTCATAGGCTTTCATTGCAGTAAAAGAAAATTAATTGTAAAATATTTCATGTCTATTTGACTTCAATATTAATTAGGGAAATACAGACATCAAAGTTCACAGAATATGTAGGTGTGTGTGTATTAGATATTGGCTAAAATGTTGTATCTGTTAAAATGAAAAAAACAGCAGCATAGTCTTAATACATGCAATTTTTGAAAATGTTGGTATCTTTATTAGAGGACAACATAATTTCATGAAATTGAACAAATCTCATACTTTTAGTTGGTTTTGCAACAGACACCTTGGCACTGACAAACATGCAGGCTTAAGAGGGAATTGAAAACACCGAGACTGAGGTGTCAGAAAATAATTGATTCATAGAAATAATGTTTCTCTCTCAGAGGTCACAGCTTTTCTTAAAAAGAGAACTATCCACGCTTGTTACAGGGGGCTTAATCTTTTAAGGTTTGCTTTATGCACAAATGGAGATGTTCTATAGATTATACCTCCCACTTATGAGAGAGTATCAAAAAAGTGAGGAAAAAATAAAGGCATTGTATTTGTCCTAAAGAATTCACAGGCAAGATCACTTGAAATCTTTACATTGAATTAATGTGAGAGGCTGACTTGCTATTGTATATAACTTTCTGGTTTGTATTACAGTAATGAACAGTTTTGATAAAAATCATGAGGAAAATAAATAAGAGTAAGCGCACTAGATGCTGTAATATTTGAGCTATTTAAGAAACACTGTGAACACTAACATCAGTTACCAGTTAAATATGTCTTGGAGTGCTGATTCTCCAAATATATTAGAAATTACCAGGTTTTGGTATTTTGTTTCTGTGGGGATTTTTGTTGTTTTTTTGTTGATGTTGGTTTTTATGTTTTTGGGGTTTTTTTTGTGGTTGGGGTTTGGTATTTTTTTATTGTTATGGTTTCTATGTATAGAATGTGATTATTGCCTCTTTATAGAAAGAGGTGATTGTTTGAGCTACATGACATTTGGTAGTAATAGATACATTCAGTTTATTCAGGGAATGAATGACCATGTAGATGCATCAGTCTAACCTCTAGAGAACCAATTCAACCTGACTTGCTACAAGCCTACATTTTGTTTATGAAATTTAGTGCACGCTGCCTGAAGTTCCAGTCTGCTTTCACAGTTTTTTTACATGAGCGACTGCTTTAAACTTGGCATGTATCAAGGATACTAATTGTCATATCAGATTATTATTGTAGCCAGTTAGGTTTTGAGAACATTCACTGATGAAAAATGCAGCTGAAACTGACTGGGGAGAACAGTTCTTGTGGTTTAAAGGTGTCTGGATAATATAATCTGAACAGTTTGATGGCAATCTTTAAATGAATATTGTACATGGACCTGAACATTCCCAAATCAGCAAATTTGAAATTAGCAGTTATTTTAAAAACGTTTTTTCAGAATTTAAGTTAGGCTTTCAAAATCCTCAACAACTAATTTCACTGAAATTAAAACAGCGTGACATTGCTCAAAATACTCCTGAATGTACATAAACAAAAATGAAATTAAGTAAGTATAATAGAATTATTGGATGAGTAGCTCTACTGGAAAATGAGTCTAACTCGGCAGTAAAAAGAGTGACACTGGCAACAAAACAAGTTAAAACACCCCAAACTCATTTTTATCCTATAGCAAAGTCTCTGGGAGATTAATTTAAAAGTAGCAAAGGATAAAACACCTGACAGTTTTGAGGCAAAAATATGCTTGGATATGTATCTAGGTGTGTGCTACAGGTAACTGTCTCTAATTAACACCTCATGTCAAACATGGACAAGATGGCAAACATGCAACTATTTGGGACTGATGTTAGATCCACAGAAAAAGCTTTCTATCCTGGCAAGAAATTATAGAGGTGAAGAGAGTGGGAAAACTACTTCTACGGAAATTAGTCACACCAGTGAAGCCTTTACAATTGAGTCAGCAATTGGGAAAAAAAAAGATAAACTACAAAAATGAACACTTTTTTTTTCTAGTCATAAAGCAGATATTCAGAGTACTAGATGATCTGCAGAGTATTCAATTGCTGTTGTGGTGAGCATCTATCACACATTAGTGCTGTTACGGATGTTGCTTAAGGTCTCATTTTAGGCAATTGTATATCTCCACTTGTATGAGTTGTACTGAAATAGATGACATTACTCACCTGACTAAGCTTAGCAATAGTTGACCCATTAGCTCTTAATTTGTGGGTTAAATTTCTTTTCATAAATAGTTTATAGGCATCATGTTGCTTATTGCACATTCATTTCCTTTTTCAGAAACTCATCTTTGAGTCTTGGTTTATACTGAAAGCAAATGGCCATTATTATTATTATTATTTTTTTGCCTTCATGAAAAAATAACTAAGTAGTACTAATTCTGGTTTCCATGGTTAGAGGTTGTCAATAAATTATTAACATGAGAACGACTGACCTTGGGGAAAAATGATGCTGTAGAGTTAATGAAAAATTATAGGCTTTTTGAAAATCATTTTGAGCCATTTATGATTAACATTTCTGTAGGTAGCTTGAAAGACAAGTTAGTTTTCACATTAGATGAATTTTTTATCTCATATGCATATGTTTTCTTTAATAATCAAATTTCATTGCTAGCATTGTGTGTCAAGCTCCACTAACCCTGGCTTTTTCCTCTATGCCTCTGTGGGTTTTTTTTTTGCTCATGCTAGTCTATGTTTCCTCCTAAAATAAAATAGAGCACAACTTACTGTGCTCTAAAATAAATAAATATTTTTGTTTCTTGATTATGTACACAGACATGTTCTATATAATTCTCTTTAGTATGTTTCCGCTTATGTCCTGCAGAATGGCAGAACGATGACTTTGTCTGAGTTATATGGTAACCTGTAGTACCAAAAATGTCTTATCTTCCTTATATATAAGTATTTAGATAAATATTTCCAAAACTTCCATAATGTATACTATGTAGGTACTCAAGAATCATGGTCCTTCGCTTCAAACTCTTTGTTCCTTTATTGAGACATGTGGTCTGACATCGTGGAACTAGTCCTATTTACTTAAGTGGAATTGTGGTGCAAGTGCATGTGCAGGATGTGTGTCTGAGTTGCATTCTGGTTTGCATTTACTAGGTACTTGAGATAACAGGGTGCCAAATGACTAAAAACATTTTTTCATAAAGAAAGAAGATATTCCAGGAACAGATAAGCAGAATGTTGAATTTTCTATCTGATTGTGAAACTAGTTTAGAACACCTAATAACAGACCCTATATCTTAGTGCTGGTCTTTTTAATCAAATGGTTTTTCAGGTTGCTAAACATGAGCTATACTGCTTTCCAAAGGCTTTCACATCATTGGTTTTTAACTCCTGCAAAGATTCTCCCTTTCATTCATCGTTTACTTTCATTTACCAGCCATTTTAGCAGCTTGGTTCATTTAGCTTATGTGATGGCACTTGTTTATCCATGACAACTCATGTTATTAATTTCACATATAAAATGTACCATTATGAAAAAAACTGCCAAAAAGCAGGAGCTGTAATCAAATACTTCATACAAAAATGAGTTATGTCTCTGAATATATTATAGTTTTGCCAAAGGACAATCCTCTGTGTTTGTGGGACTAACTTTTTGCAGTACATGAAGTACCACATTGTACATCTTCCTTGTCAAAGCTTTGATCCAGATTTGGTGAAGTTCATCTAGTATATTCATTTATAGACATTTGCTTATCACTGAAGTAATGGAACACGTGCACAACCGGTAATAGTGTACAATTCCAATGGCACATTTTTTCAGCTGAGACCTTTATTTTCAATTCTGTTTGGTTTTAAGCACCCTCTGTTTTTCCTCATTTTGTTAATATAAGGATGATTCTTTGTTGCTTCTTAGTGTAACCCATCTTATGTATACATTTGTATATGAGTCTATATGTATATATATGTGCAAAGCAGAGGTCTAGATATTTTTAAAGTACCTGGAGTTCCATCCACCCGTGAAGGAAAAAGCTGTAACTGAAATCAAGGTAGAGGGAGAAGAAGGAGAATGGGACTGTTGAAGAAAAAATGGCCAGCCAGCTGTGCTGCAAGGTGTATAGCTTCCGAAGTAATGTTTTGGAAGGTAGAAGTAAGGGCATTGAGAAGGACTGATTTTAAAATAAAAAGTCCTAACCATACCCTTTAAAAAAGAGCAGAAGACTCACTAATTCATCATACTTTCCTAGGACTTAGGAACTATTACCCTTTGCAACAGCAGTATAGCTCCTGATACTGCCCTTCAGGCAATGCAATTCCTGCTCATTTCCTTACTGAGCATAGACACACCACAGGTCTTTCAAGTTGTTAGTGTATTTTCTCAAAATCCAAAGAGGCAATATAAACCCGTCAGCTATTATTAAATTTAAATTGTGTACTAGTTGTGCATTTAATTTCTAGCATTATAGAATTATTCTATAAATTCTCATAATATACTTCATCATCTGCTGTTGCAAGATAGCAGATTTTAGAGATAAGAATGCCTCTGAGT
>NW_008825428.1:3996069-4009708 GCF_000699105.1 Pygoscelis adeliae
AATTCTGCATTAGAAAATATTTTCATGAAATCATACAATAGTGAACACTGATTTAGTAAAGAACACCACTAAATTCAAGGCATCCTGTTTAGCTAGTCAGATAAAGCTTCATTTTTACTCATGTGAATGCATTTTTTATCAGCGCTAGAGCTGCATTTAGTTCAACCTTTATATTGTTTGGTTTTTTTTTTAAACTTTAACTGTTATTTAAAAAATTACCCTGGATTATGTTTGTATTTTTTAATTGTTATTGCTGCTGTTGTCTTTAACTTGGGTCTACCCTCATGTTAACCAGCACTCCAGTCCTGCAATCAACAAAACTTTGAGCTTTGGGGGAAATCAGTTGCCACCAGAAATGTCACCATTTTATGATTAAACTGTTGGCAGCTCTGACAAGGCAACATTGTTAAAGTTGCCAAGGCAGAAACTCCATGTTATGTAGTACTGTAGGCCTTTGTTGTTTTGGTGTTTCTTGCTTTTATGTATTGCTTGAGTCCTGTGTACACAGAGATAACATTCATATGTATTGCATTGTAACTCTGGCTTTACTTTGGATTTATAAATGATTCACAACAAATTCAGTCACCCCGTATGTCTTTGACGGTATGCTATTGTATGAATAACAAAGTTCTTAGGGTAGGAGGAAAATTATTGCACATACATTTAAAACAACTTTGGAAGATCAGTATTATAGAGTTGAGGATGATGACGGCATTGTATGTTCTAGAGTATGAGAATATGATAATATCATATAGTCATTTGAATAAACAATGTATAAGTTTCCACTATCTTAACAAATGAAGCAATTTAAAATGTAAGTGGAACAACAATAAGGACTCAGGAGGCTTAAGATGAAGCAGAAAATAAAACCAGACTTAAAGACAGCAACAAAAGACATAGAAAAACAATGAACTGCACATGTAAAAGATGGAAAAACCCCTAATGTGTCATTTCCCACTGTGGCCTTGTTTCTTGCTTATGAATACTGAACAGCATTTACGGGTTTCTAGAGCACCGAAGCATTGTCCACAACTGTGACATGAGGAGTCAGAAGATGCCATATGCAGGGGAAGTTATGGGCACCCAGACACTTCTCTGCAAAATGTGATTGACAAGGTTTGCAGAGTATGCTTTTACTTTAGAGCAGTACTTTCATAATGAGTACTCCCAATCATCTTAAAACTGGTTGGAGTGAAAGGAAAATCACTCATCAAAGTTAACAGTTCTTTGCAAAGATGTATAAGTTTCTAGAAAGCACTGAAAGGAGCTGTGTTTAGCTAATGTTAGTATTAAAGTTTCAAAGAATGATGTTCATTCTTATGAAATGAAATCTGACTCTAAAAAGAGTTAGTTGGTGAGCTGACTAAAGGAAGGTGTGTTCAGAATGGAACAAATACTAAGTGTATATGTGGGAAATCCTTTTTCTATGTACAGAAGGGTCAGTTTTGAAATTGTCAGACAAAAAAAAAAAACATCTTGAGGAGTAAATCATGAAGAGATTAATATTCTTTAGATGATGTATGGAAACTCTCAAAGGCAAATTATCCTTTGTAAGATTAAGATTATAATACATTCTTTGCCATTAAACTAATTATTTCAGAATTCACAAAACCCAACCAGTTTCTAAGGATTAAGCCGTTTCTGGCTAAATCCTTGTGATGCACCTTTGTAATGCTTTATTCACTTTCACTGTGAAGTTTTGATCCACTTTTCATTTGAGTAAGTCTTAAGTGACTTCAACTGAAAGGACAGTTTGGTAGGTTTACTGTGTTGGTATCTTAAAGCCCATCATATTAATTTCAGGCTTGTATATGAGGTAGCAACATTATTATCAATCATTCATCTATTATAATTGTGTCTATGTGCCAGTGCATTTATTTTAAAAAATAATTTCTGTCAGCTTATAGGTTTTGCTGGCCTGAGAAACAACTTTATCAGAATTTTTCCCTTTTTTTATTTTTCTGAAATAAATTTTTTCACATTCAGTTGCAGTCACGTTTCTGAGTGTAATGCATTAAATGAGACTTTCAGTACTGAAAGCCTATTCCTAAAGACAGCAGGCTGCTGGTGTTTCTCTTCTTGTTCCTGTTATCTCCTTCGCTGTTAGTGACCTTTGCTATCTTGACAAGTGCAGAAGCATAGCCTTGTAACCCAGGGAATATTGAGGTACAGTTGTAACAGGCTTACACGATTTGTGTTACGCTAACAACACAGGCTTCAAATGCATCAGGACTTGTCCTGAGCAGCTCGGAGTTGTGGTTTAGCTTGTAATAGCAATGATCTAATGACCAAGTGATAATTACAGACTTTGTTTTAGCTTTCGCTTACTTTGGTATAAATGTGTGTAATGCCTTGTTACATGTGTTTTGTAACCAACAGAGTAATAGCAAGTATTTACTCTGTGTAACAAGAACTGTCTATGACCCTAGAATACAGTACAGCATTGAAGAGTATGGGCATTGGGTGATTGCAAGAATTTTAACAGTACAGGCACCAGTTACTACTGGAGGCCCCAGGGCCTCACCAATGGACATTACTAGTCATCAGAGAGATGCAGCGTTAAGAGCTGTGTAAAACCAGTTTAAAGGTCACAAAGAGATTTTTAAAAAAACACAACCCACGCAAGTATCCAAATAGGTAAAATACACCATACATAGTAAATTCAGATATAATGTGGACTTGCAGACCAAAAAAAGCAAGCCATAGAGCATGTTAGCAAACATATGAAAGTGAGCCCAAGCAATCTTAAAGTGAGGAAGAAGATACCATCGACATGATACTCCTCTGGTGGAGGACTTGGGATGTTCACAGCTCACTGTACACCCCCTTCCCAGACCATCAACTCAAAGACCCAGAAAGACAGTGGAAGGGTGAGCATAACACCAGAGAAATCCACACAGGGATTTAATATCTTTTTATGTATTTTGAAATATCTTCTAGATTTAAATGAATATGAAGTGAATTAACTCATTCCACTGAATGTTTGCATTTCCCAATATTTCCAGACTACGATTTCTTGAAGTTTGAAGCTTTCTATTTACCATTCTGTCAATGCTACTCTTCGCTGAGTTTAGAGATGTGATTTTTCTGTATATTTTCACCTTCTGTTTGAGCTTCTGTTAAAGTAGCATAGTCTCATTTGCTTTCCCATGCAGACTAATTTCTCAAGTTTTCCTTAAACAGCTGTCATTCTACTTTGAAAAAATCAGATTTTTAGAGAATTTCTTTCATATCTTTCACCAACTTCTTTTCTCTATGATTTAATACTTCCAAAGGTTAGCCTGGAATTCCTGCCATCTCTAAAAGTCATTGACTGCAGAAAAAATGCTTTCTGTAGCTCTGTGTTTAGACTTTGGTATATTTTGATGTGGTTTCCCATTGAAATGGCTGTGTAAATTATTTCTTTTGTATGGAAGGTATTCAAACATGGGAGCAGTAAAACAATTAAGGTATTTTAAGTCTTTTTGTCTTTTCCTATTTATAAAATATGTTACTGTATATCATGATACTATGTATCTACCTATATGTGGTACATACTGTGGGAATTTAAACCATTTTTTAAGAACGAAACATTTTTTAGAATGTGTCCTGTCATTAGACAGAGGCCTTTCCCATTCCCATCACATCACTGTGCTCAGTGGTGTAGCAAGCACTTGTCTTGCAAAATGTACACTCTCACAAAAAAAAGGAACGATGAGGAAAGATGTAAAACAGGCAAACAAAACTCTTTACATGGCATTGGTATTTTTGATGACCTGAAATCACATGCTTTCCAGTTTGTTGTAGACATTCCTCTCCCAGTTGTGTTAGAAACCCCTCCGAGATAGTCCAGTCACCCACTGTGTTTTATATGGTCTGCTCTCTGCATCTGCAAAAAGACCAGTCACAGGGTCCTGCTTTGGTGATGATAGACATAGGCATTGAAAACAAAAATGTTTTTTTCTTGGGAATTCCACCCTGTTCCTGATGTATCATTTTATAATATTTTACCGTCTTGAACTTCTGTTAAATCCTAATACCTTCAAACTCTCAAAATTGCTCACTAAATTGCATTCTGCTCTGTGGTACAGATCTTATTTGTCTATGTAATCTTTGCATCTTTTTACCTGTTCTCACCTTCCTGTCATCTTCTACAGAGACCTTTAACAGTGAACCCTGTAACTAAATTGCCCTTTACCTCTTGAAGTCTGTCACTTAAACTCACTGTAAACTCACTTTTTTGCATGAATTCTTTTACTTGTGTAATTATACAAATACTGGCCTGTATTAAAAAATAAAGGATAAATTAGGTGAGACAGTAAGTGACATACTGAAGTGGTGCATACTTCTTAAATATACTGTTTAATGATGTCCCCTCCCACTCTTATCTTGTCTGCTTATTTCTATTCATTTTGTAAACTGTACAAGAAAGTGGGTTTGCAGGCATAGCTTATTTGTGCAATATGAGAGCAATTAGTTGCTTGTACTGCATTAACAGGTGTATTATTTTTTAGTATGAACAAGATATGTTTTGACACTATAGATATGGCTGTAACTCTTGACAAAAATGTTCATACTTTAACTATACTTAGGTTTTTTTCAGAGTATCATTATTAAACTTCTGCTAATTTATTATGATTCAACTTTGGATGAAATACACTCTTAGAATGATAGATGTTACGCCAGGGTACATCCTATTTCAAAGAATTCTTTGCATTTCTCTCATTGCCATTACAGGAAAAACAAGCAAAATGCAAGAATTCTAATTAGTGGAAAAACTGAAACGACTTCTGTCTTGAAGAATTAAGGGACTGGCAGACTGTTAAACCAGATGCACTGTCCATTAAAAGTAAAGCAAGCTTTTATTACCAGCATTTTTCAAAAACAGCTGCAGTTAAGAAAAGTGTTATTTCCAACTAAAACTTATGAAGGATACCGAAAGCTGCCTTTGCATATACTTTCAAGCAGAAGAATCATTTTCTAAATATCAGCAGTGTTTGAAATACTGTGAAAGTTTTGCCAACAAAACAGGCTGTACTGAAAAATGGAAGAATGTGTATCCACTGGCATAAATATTGTTAATATGTTTAGACTCTACTGAGTTCTACTAACTCAGAACACTCACAATACGCTGCTTGTATTTTTAAGAAGTTTCCTTGAGCTAATGAATTGTGTTGTTGGTAGACTGAAACATAAGTCTATTATCCAGAAAAGTTATTATCTTTTCTGCTGACTGGAAATGAAACACAGGATATTTTTCTGAAGTTGGAATTTTGGCTTGTTAGACTTTTGATTAGTAAAAAATTGCAAAGTTAAGTTGCAATAGCATGAACTGGATAATATATTGAGAGTAGAACAAATTCAAGTGGCTATTTCATTTTGTAATAAAAAAGGAAACTAATTAAATAGATAAAAGTCATAATTAGTTCTTAAGAAATAGAGCGAAGGGAAAATTTTGGAATATCAGCAGAGTCTGTCAGAATCTTGGGAAGCATCTATAGTTTTATGTGTTCTATCTATTGCAAATCAAGTATTAATAACAGGTGTTCCAAGAAAATTTTGAGAATAGGTAAAGAAGACTATGTTAGCTGCCATAATAAGCACTACTTCCTCAAAGCAAAGTTGCTATGTTATATATTGCCTTCTGCTTCCTCATCAGGTTTGTTTAGGTGGCAGTAATTCAGCAAATTTCTGCTTCTGTTGCAATGGAATTCCCAAATAGCTTAAGCTCATGAAATTCTTCATAGCTTCCACTCCAGATTTCCAGCCTTTCTTACCTAATTAACTAATAGGCTTTTTTCCTACAAAGTTGTAATGAGGTTACTGCATAACCATATTACAAAATGCTGTGTGCAGGATGAGTCATTTCCATCAACTATCATGAATGGCATTAAGAACACCAAGGTCTTTTGAATTTAATGGAAAAATCATTCAGATTTTAGCATGTTTCAGAATGTATTTTTTTAAACTGTATTGGCACTTACTACAGAGCACTTACTTGTTTGTTAGTATAAGAAGTCATATAAATGTCAGCAATGATGGTTTCTTGCTCCTTGTATTTCATTTGCATTTCTTTTTTCCAGTACATACTCCATCTCTATTTTAGTTGAGTCTTAACATAACTTTCTTCTGATAAAATCATTCAGCCTTCAAGCCAAGCCTCAATATCCATCTTTTTGTTTCTTTCTTTTTTTTTCTTTTTTTTTTTTTCCCCCAGAAGAAACAGGAGTCTAAACATAGTTCCAAGTTTCTCCTTTGTCTTTTCACAAGGCTACATGCAGAATTTGCTGAGCTGATACTCAGAAGCTGATTTCTAAACTTTCCATAACAAAATGTGACAAATCACAAAGTTTTACCTTTCACTGGTGCATTCTTTCTCTCACCTTCAACATGCATTTTCATGCATTTCCTTCCTGGACTTTCTTCTGTTCTGGACTTCTCCTCCAAACTTTCTCAAGCATAATCCTACTTCTTTTGAAAAAAAAGCTATATTGTATGCTTTTAAATTACTGGTAATGCAATGCTTTCTGGTTCATATGAGTCTGCCATCAAGACAGTTTTATCCTTAAAAAACTTTTTTTTCCTCAAAAGTGTGACCACAATAAAATAATAAATTTTATAATGGGTTTGGTACTATATTTGTCATGGAGGGAGTTCATTTTGAGTAGGCCCTTCTCTAAGAAAGGCTAGTCCTTATAGTACGTAGAATTTTTTCCAGCAGTCAGCAAGAATAATGTTGCAGTGAATTTTATCTCCTACATGCAACTAACATTTTGTTCATTTCATTAAAACTGTTTCAGTTGATAAGGTTTTCTCAGTGTTTGCAATCTACTTATAATTATTCCATCAATGGAAAATGTGATTTATTTCAGTATGTTGATTCCAGGTGGTTGCCAGTGAAACATATGTAACTATGAATCTTGTAAAATCTTTTATATTGCTGTAGTCCGCACCTGCCTGTATGCATCTTCTTTAAAGCTATGAAATCCAAGAAATGTTTAAAACATCTTGAAAGTTCTGATCTACATGTTAGATATAGAGTCATAGGTATTAGGTAGATAACCATAATTACTGGTATTGAGCAGTTTTGGTAATATAACAGAGATAACTGGTTTTGGTAGCAAATGCTTATCACAGCACTGCGCGTTTGTCTGTATGTGCTTGTTCTATGTATGTGTATCTTCTAGTACACCATTTCTGGTAGAGGGGACTATTAATGACTTCATAGAAAGGATACATGTAGGATGAGGTTGTGCTAATAAAAAAAAATAGTTATGCTGTTAGGAAACTACAACTTGAAAGCTGTTGCAGAAAAACAGGGGATTGTAAGTAGGACCTCCAAAAGTGCAAACATGAAATGATAGCACAAAATGAAAGTGCAAGCACAGGGTAGTGTCAGACGCCCCAGGGATATAAGTAGCTCAAAAATGGTCAGTACTGTGTCATTAAAGAAATGCAACCCTGGGAGCTGTTTTTGGGTTGTTGGGTTTTTTTGGAGGGTGGGGGCATTGGTGGGTTTTTTTTATAATGTGGAGAGCAAGGAAATGTAAACCACATCACATATAAAAAATTCAGATACAACATGGAATTACCAAGTAATGAAGTAAAAGCAATTATGCCATCTGTGTTAGCAACTGTAAAAAGATGACTCGGAGTGACACTGACTTCAAGAATGAGAAGGAAGAAACTGTTAACATAAACACCATGTTCCTCCTGGCAAAAAGGAGGAAGAAGCCACCCCAGCCATAGTTAACAGCAAATTCCTTCCAGAGGAGAACATGGGACTTTGATTTCTTGCAGTTCCTGCTAGCACTCCTGGGACCCAGGAGTGCAGGGAGGGTGAAAACATTGGAGAAAGGGGTCAATATTATAAAGTTTGTGTATATCAGTTTTCTTTGTGCCACTATTGGGAATGAGCTGAGTAATTGGGCAATCTGAACTGTAAATGTTAATATAATTGTAACAAGACTACTAATAACTGTGATTAGATTGTTTAGACTTAGACTAACAGTAAATTCTTGACTTTGTTTAAGATGCCTGGGGTGTTTGAGCTGGTATCAGTGGCCTGGAGGGCAGGCTGTTAACGTGGATGCAATGTTACTTTCTTGACAGGAATAATATTTCTAGCAGGCAGCTCATATATCTGTAAGGAAAATGGTCAGGTGTGACCTTCTGGAAGTAGATAGCATAATTTTGCAACAATAATGGTGATTTCCAGGCTCAACATCCTCTCAAAGATTTTATTGGCAAGAAGTTATTCCTTTGTTACTAATGAATAAATTTTACTAAAAACTGATAAATACCAGGACCTACACAGAAATAACGTGTCTATATGAAGAGATTACTGCAATCTACATCTTTTTCTCATTCAATCCCTAATATTGCAATCAACCAATTTAAAAGATTGTAGTTCTTTCTGATACGCAGTAGAATTTGTCTTCTCTGAAAAGTTTACAATGCTAGCAATGTCTTTAAAATTATCATTTATTTATTTTAATTCACAATATACTAAAGAGCACAGGGCTTTAGGTTTTTTTTTGTTTGGATTTTTTGGGGTTTTTTTGGGGGGTTTTTTTTGGTTTTATAATACAGAATTTATAGGCAGTGGTCACACAAATCCCTGACAAATTAGGAAAAAGCTAAGAAGTAACTCTGCAGTGGTATGCTGGAAGTATGGAGTTCCTCCTCCTGTTTTGAAGTAGGTGGTGATAACTAGGGCTCCCAGGTGCTACATATTATTAAAACCATAATAATAATATAGCGCCTAGTGCTGCAGAACCACCAAGATGGAGCTCAGTGCTTGCTGCTAGTGTTTCAGCTCTACAGGGAATGTGACAGATGAAGTGAGGAACACAATCTTATGAAAAATCTCAATAGAATTACACCAGCTGTTTTCTATAAATATTCAATAGCATCCAATAAAAATAACTTCAGAATTTTATATGGAGAGACAGTACGTAGAATTAAAGAGCAGAGTATATCTCTAGCAGGCAGTATATCCCTGTACTATTGTAAGGGAGCACTAACAGGTACCTCAGGAAGACACAGTGGGTAGGGTTCCTCTTAACTTTCTTTTGACCTCTGCAGATAGTGAGTTATCTTAGGCTTCCATTATAGTTAGTTGAACAAAATAGACATCTTACATGACTTATCTGATTCTGAAATTGGTATTTAAAATCACTTGTACTATAGAAGTAATTATCTACTCTCCAAACTGTAAAAGGATGAGTAGCAGAAAAACAGTACTCCATGATTTTTGTATTTTTCATTTGTGCAAGGTGTCAAGATATCCAGTACTCCTTTAAAATGTCAGCATATTTTCCTGTATGCCTCAAAATGCTCTCTGGAAAAGTCATTTCCTCTATGTATAACTTAATCCTGGTAAGGGTAACTTCATAGCAGCCCTACAATATGCTCCATGTGTACTGCAACCAGAGGTTGCAATTCTTTCCAGTCCTTTGAGAGATCATAAAAAATAAAAGCTTTCCAATACTTCAGAAAAGGTCTAGAAAACATTAATCAGCCACATTCTAGCTCAAAGTTTGTTGTTTTCTTTCTTTCTTTTTGTTTAACCTCCAGAAATTGAAAATTCTAACATACCTTTCTATTACAAAGTTCTTCACTTCCTACTCCTGCATACCTATGTAATCAGATGTGTTTATCCCATTAATGAGCAGACTGTAAGGACAGGTTTGTAGATAATTTTGTCTGATCTCTTGCAGTTATAAGGGCCTAAATATCATAGTTATCCTTGTATCTACACTTGTATTAAATGTGTGTATCTGAAAAAAGCACAGCATGTACTTGTCTAAAACCAAACTTTCAGAGAGGAACCCTGTTTTATTGTCAAAAGAGGAAGAAATTCCCCATGTAGTCTGACAGGTTTTTATATTTCTTAATTAAGAATAATGTTAAAAATATTTGGCTGTATTTCCAGCTTCCGTTTCTATGAACTCCTATCATGGTCAATTGTTCTTTTTAGACCTTGTTATAAGATTAAGAGAACACAAACCTCAAATATTCATACCAAATCCACAAAAATACATTTCAGAAATGTAGTCTTGAGTAACATAATACTAAACTGCTACCGTGATGCTTATTCCTTGACTTTAGATGTTGGAATTTGAAATGGTTGTGTTAAAAACGGAAGGTGTACCAGTAAAACTGGAAGCAGTTGAAAAACAGTAATATAAATTTCCTTCTATGCAAAAATCCCTAAGTCAGAGTTATTTCATGACATTAGGTTTAAAAAAAATAGGCTTTATTATAGGGACCGTTAGTTTGAGATTTGTGAATCTGAAATTTCTTTTTAAAACTGGGAAGTGCTTGTGAGGCATAATGGCTCAACATTCTACTCTTTTAGTACTAAGGGATAGTTCCTACTTGGACATGACAGACATCTTTTTCTGGATTAAAGCATGTTTGTCATGGAATTAAATAACTTGACATTCTGTCATAATGTTTATCAAAACATCTTTGCTTCATGCAGGACAAACAAAGCCACTTATATCTCTAAAACATATGATGTTTCAATCGGTACTAAGTGTCAATTACTTGCAAGAACAAAATTATAAAAATAAAAACTATAAAGGAAAATACAGTTCTGAAAAACAATTTTTGAAATCTTAAAAGCTTAAGAACAACCCCCAAACCTAAAAATTCGATTCTTAAAAATATTTTTCTTTGTTTAGTTCAAAATAAAATACATTGTGGGTACTTTTATGAAAGAAAACTTCCAGGTTTTAGTTAGTTCAGGTTGTTTACATTTTATTTTAAAAGATTTAGCGTATCAATTCATTGAGAGAACTGTCAATAACTTTTAAGATTTGTCGATTAGCAGCTATTAACAAATTTCATGTTTTTAACATTCTGGAAATGCTATACAGTGCTTAGTTTTAAATCAGAATGCTATTAGGTGCATGGTGGAATTCCCAGTCTATTATATATTTCTGCACCTATTTAAACTGGCTAACATTGTAATCTTCTTTAAAAAAAATGTTAGCTTTGTTTCACATCAGCTATTTTCCAAAAAAACTTTGTTGAATAAGATTAAGTATGTTCCTAACCTTAAATCTCCGTTAATTGAATCTCAGATCCATTTTTTCATCATTTTACCTTAGACTTGATGGAAGAGTAGCAGCCTGCAATTACTTGGGTCACTTTCCTTCTTTTTTAAGTTGTTGTATAATACCATCAGTCTTCAGTCTGCTGGAAATTCCGTGGTATTCCAAGATTTATTAAAAATTTATATAATCATTAAATGTTTACAACATGTAGATATTGTTTTATACCTCTTTGCTTACTAATGGACTGGAAAGTACTTTATCTTCCTTGTGTGATGAGAAGATTCATCATGCTGTTTCCTTCTGAGTAAAGAATAGAAATATATATTGAACTCTTCTATTTTCTTCCATCATTAACTGCATTACCATTGTATTCTAGTCATTTGTCTTTGTTAGTATGTTTTTGCTGTCATATTCTTCACACACTTATCTCTGTTTTCCCTCGTCCTGCAGTCCACGGATTTCTCTTTGGTAGTATGTACTCCCTTAATCAATTTTCTGAAGTGATAACCACATTCCCTTTTGTAACACTTGTATGTTTCTTTTTTACTTACTTGTAGCATTTACCTTCTACAGAAACAGGCTAGGTAGTTAAGTAAGTCATATGGCAGGATGAGCAAGATGTCTTGTTTAGATGTATTTGTATTACACATGGTAAAAGACCAGATGTTCCACAGCTAGTAGATTTTATTTTCCAGTGCCCGTTTGGGCACAGGAACAGGGTGAATATTCAAGGAATCTGTTATTTCCAGTTGAAAATACATCTAAGCTCCATTTAAAATTCATTGCCTCCGTTTAAAATCCCATTTGAATTTTCTTTCTTGGAGCTGCAAAGTATTAAGGATATAAAACTGTAGTTCTCAGTCTTCTGTACTTGCAAAAGTCTAGATTAATTTAGAGTGAAGAAGATTGACTCCTTCCGTGTTATAGGCCAATTGCAAATTTGTAACAACACAGTCTCCTTTCCCAATTTCTTTTGCAAAGTCCCAGAATGTAGTGAATACACAACCAACATGGCAATCTTCCTTCGTACTTTATTGAGTGAGATTCTGGTGTTGTATGCAGGATAAAAAGAACCACTCCTAATTAAATCATGGGCAGTTAAAATTCTATTTAGTATTGATCATGCATTTAACAGCAAAGACTCCAAGATACCAGATCACTATCTATTGACATCCTAGCCCCTTAAGAGGTAATTAACGATGAAGCCAGCGGTATCGGATTAAACATTTTGCCTGTGGTTTATTCTCTGTGTGGTATTTTCTTCTGTCCTTCTTTACAATGATCGCACTTGGGAATAAACCAACAATTTTAAGTTAAGGTGCCATAACTATCATATCAAATAAAAAAGACTGTCGTTTCTTTTTGCAATGATTAAATAAACTTGAAAATTTACAAGGCTTTTAAAAAGTATTTTCAACTAAGTTTGTACAAAGTATCTTGAATAAATAACCATTTGTGTAACTTCTAAACATTTATGTCTAAGAATAACCTTAATGAGAAGAAATTAATTTTGTATTTAGTAAATCTATTAGCATGATTTTTTAATAAACCAAATGCATAATTTTAAAGTAGCACTGCCAAGCGAAGTACTATATATTCAATCATTTATTTAATTTTTTTAAGTGAGGTATGATCAGCATTAACAAGAGACAATATAGTCTTGTGATTTCATTTAGCTAAACTTTGACCTGTGTTGTTTTGAGATTAAAGAAAATATATTATGGAGAAAGAGGAGCAAATATTAGAAAAGTGAGAAAATATTAAATACTTGCTTCATGACAAAAGAATGATATACAATTCAAAGCTTTAATTAGTTCTTTAGTATATTTAAAATAAATAGTTTATTAAGAACATGTACTTTAACTTTTTCAATGATACCTTACAGAATAATTTGCCAGTCAAGAACTGGAACTTGATAACATAGGCTTGGTTTTTAATAGTAGCCAAAAAGCTGATGTAGTACTAAGGACTGAAGGAAATAGAGCGCAGAACAGGAAACATGATTATGTCACTGAATAAATTCATAGTACACTTGCAGCTTGACTGATGTGTGCCATATTGAAAGATGAAGCAGAAATAATAATTAAAACAAAAAAAAGGAAAAAGTACAGAAAAAGGTAAGAATCGTCAAATGTAGGGAGTTTCCTGTGAGGAGTGAATAAATAGGTTTAGATTCTTCAATATGGACAAAGCGATGATTCATGGGAGGGCATGATAGAAAGCTAGAAACTCATGAAAGCCGTGGAGAAAGAGAACAGGAATGTACTGTTCATTGACTCTTCAATACAGGAACTAAGTGGCACTTAACACAATTAGCAAGGGATAAGTTCAAAATAAACAACAGGAGGGAGCTCTTCACATAACGTGATTGAACTGTAAAGCTGCTTCATGTGGATGCTAGCAGTCTACACAGCTTAAAATTATGGAAGAAGAATCTATAAAGTTAAAAAAAAGGATGACATTGTTCAGAATCACTACGAATTGCTGGAGGCTGAGAGAATATTCTGGGGAAATATCATTACATGCTTGTCCTGTTATACTTTTTCCTAGACGATACCCATTGGCTAACATACTATTTTGGGCCATGTAAACTT
>NW_008825428.1:4009787-4024211 GCF_000699105.1 Pygoscelis adeliae
AAAGGATCTACTGAACAGAGATGTAATTATCACTTGCTGAAATGTTTGCAGAACAGTAGGTATCAGCACGTGATTATAAATCTGCCAAAGTCTTTAAAAAGAAAAGTCAGCCAATGAGCTTTTAACTGAGTTCCTGCAGGATCTTACGTGTTTGTAAAATTCAGCTAAAATAGCTTCAATGGACCCTGTATACTCTTCCAAAAAACCCATAATGACACCTCTCCCTAAAAAAGCTCATAGAACTTTAAAAAACTTCAGCTTCTTGCTAATTTTATTTAAAAATAGTCAACCAAAATCATGTAAACCTTTTTGAAGTGTTGTATTGCCTTCCCAATTATATTCCATTTACATGAGTTCAGAAAGTATTTCTCCAGCCAAGCAGTTGTGAGATTTGGTCCCACGCTTCTTTGGTCTCATGCTTCACCTTCATCATGACTTCTTTCTGTTTTTTCTTCTGAAGAAACAAGCTAATATTCGCATGAGCAAACATGTCCTTCCTGAAGAAAGGAGCAAAATACTGGTGAGAAAAACAGAAACATACCAAAGAGCACCAGAAAATTTCCTTGTCACATGGTTTTATTTCTCACTGGAAAGAGAAAAATGAAGAAGAATCTGAACACAAAATGTGGAAGGGCCTACTGAAGTTACATATTTAAATAGGTGAATTACCACATTTTAGAACAGTTTGAAATATTTTGAAGTAAAGATTGTTTCAGTAAAGACAAAGGCCACAGTTCCCAACTACATATATTTCTGCCTCTCCATTCAGACAGAGCTAAAAATCAGTATTGCAGTGATGATCCAGTGGTTTTGGAGACAAACACAGCTTTAGACAAATAGGTTGAAAGTTTTGTTCTGCCAATAATTTCCAGTTAATGGTGTGTTACCTAGCTACCTAGGTGCATGTCCCTTAACTGTTGCTTCATAAATAGGTATTAGTAAAAAAAAAAACAGAAAAAAAATATTATAAGTATTTTGAAATTTTAAGCTTTTACGTGTTCTGGTGATGAAAGAGAGAGATTTTTATGTGATGTCAATTTACTGGTTTAAGCTTAGTTGCTCTGTTTGTTTCTTCCGCCATTTCTATCATTGATGCTTTCCATTTTCCTCCAAATGTTTTTGGAAATGGGAGGCCAGTTACACCAATCTAGAACTATCCTGATTGAAATCCAGAGAAGATCCTTGACTTCAGTGGAGTTTCTGCATTTGCAGCAGAGTATGCAACAACACTGAATTTTAATTATTTTTTTAATCCAAAACATACTTCTTTGCAAACTAAGGTGACCACATAAAAAGAAATCAATTAATTATGGACTACATTGCATTTGACATTCATATCTGAGAAGTTTTATTGGCTTCCAGAGGAACAAGTCTCCTTGTGTGAATAGAATAAATAGGTTTTGGCCCAATCTAGCCCATTTTTAATTTTTGTTTCCTTTGTAGAGAAACATTTAAATAACATTCTTAAGACAATCACACAAAAGGGAGGATGTTCTAAAAAAAGACTTCCTACTGAGATTGAATTCTATTGTTCCGAGACACTGCAGCACATATTATCTCTTCCTACTGAGATTCCACTCTCCCTCCTACTGCATTTTCTAATTGAAATATTTTTGTGGCAAAAATGACAATTCTGTATTATGCTTGTAATTTTAAATGTCAGCAAATTATGTCAGTAAGCAACCTTCAGAAGGAAGTTTGCATTAATAATTGTGAGTTTCCTATGAATTGAGTGATGTGTAAGTATTTGTCTGTAACTCCTTTGGATTATCAGACATGGCACTTCAGGGATTAACACTCTGTTCTCAGAATCTGAGGAGAATTGGTCAAGAAGCAGTTTATTAAATTTTTGAGTTTGCCATTTTTGGGCTGTGACTGCCTGTTGACCAAGGCCTTATTTGGGACATTATATTCACAGCAATGTCAGTGGCCACCTCACGAGACAGTTTTTTGATTAAAAAACCAAACAAAACCAAGTGCACTTCTAAAGTAGCTGAATGCAAAACTATGTCCCATGCACAGAAATGGTGGTCCTACTTTCAAAGAGGAAGGCAATATACATAAACTAAAATTAGGGGTCGGCGCGGACATCAAACACTTTGTGCATCACATCGCATAGGTATGGCCTAATGCAATTCCTGGGTGTATAAACAGGGGATAGCACTAGGAAGGCAATTACCTGTTTTTATCTCTAAATATTTATACATAAATATTTACTATATATTGGCTTACTATACATATATAGTATAGATCAGGCCAATATTGAAAACTATTTGTGACGATTACCTTTAAAAGAAAGAATAAGGTAAATAAGGAGACATAAGGACATTAGTTTGATGGATTTGGAGAGACTGAAAGCACCCCATCTATTTATCTTGTCAAAATGAAGAGGTGATTTGATTACAGTCCATAAATATTTTCACAGGGTGAAAATAAAAGATTCATTAATTTAGCAGGAAAGGGCATAACAAAGACAGCTGGCAGGAAGATGAAGCCACACAAATTCAAACAGAAAGTTAGAATTTATTTGAGAGTATAGTTGATATTAGAGTACATGGAGAAGCAGTACCACCTATAGCTCTCATGTTTCAGATGAGAACAGTATCTCTCATAAAGATAGATTTTTATTACTGTGCTTTGTGGAACTTGGTTCACTGTAGCTCCAAATGTTTTTAAATATTAATTTCAGGCCAACCCAAAGTCTTTTCTTCTTTTTTTCCCTGAGTAAAATAATCTGTTTGCAGCTGAAGGAAATATTTTATAAAGCCCACTTAGTTTTTCATATTTAGGATCATTAGATTATTATGACTATTAGATTATTAAATTATTTTCATTTTATTATTATTTTGATAATAATATCAAAATATATTATTTTTCCATTTAAAGATTTTTGAAAAAAATTTAAAAAAATTAAACAGTGCTAAAGACAATTTGTTCTTCTACTTTTTTCTTTCCTCTTCCTCAATCAGTCCCATATCAAACACAACTGAAAATCAGAAAGAAATAAAGATGATTTGGCAGCACTGAAACATTTTTCTTTCTTCTGAAAAAGGGAATTGGCCAAAACATTTTTCATACTCTGAATTTATTAAAGTTATCATTCAGTTTGCAAGTTGTTAAATTCAAGCTAGATGGAAATTTAATAGCAAGAAGTCAAGCTTTAAGAGTCTCCTTTGGAAAGTGGAAGAGTTTGTACCAGAGGTATTATTAAAACCAAAAGAACGGGTGATCCCATTTCCAGAGATGGCAAGTTGTTTTGCAGGATGATCTAGTGCTCTGTTCCTCTTCTGTTACAGTCAAGGTTGGGAAAGGTTACAGCTCTGCCTGTGGAAAGGCTCAGGCTGTATGTGTCCAACTAATACTTCTCCAATAGTTAGCCAGCCTTTCTCTTTCATCTTTTTACTAGAAATCGCAGATAAATTCACCTCTCTTTTCCGCTTTTCTGAGTTTCAGATCAATACAGCTGAGGGTTTTGTTTATGAAGCTACTTGTCAAATGGACTCCAGATAATGCTGAAGCACTAATGCCTTTTTAAAATTCCGTTGTGTTATATTTAGTTAATAAACTTGTTTAGTTTACAATCAATACAGATGAAGGACTGTTTGTATGATGCTTGCTAAGTGTTATTAAAAAAAGATGCTGAGTGAGACAGAGGAATGGATATTTGGTACTTGTACCTTCCAGAAAAAAACATGGGCCAAAGTAACTCCTATCTGTAGGGATAAATATATCATTTCTCTTTCACTGTAGACCCAAATTAAGACAATGATAAATCTTGAAAATAAAAATGAAGCCTAAAGCATTCTTGTGAAGAACTCTCTTACTATTTCTCAAAGTCATCACAATGGAAGAAATATTTGCACGGAGTTTGCAAAAGGCACAGAAAAGAGAAGGTTATAGGAAAGAAGGATTATTAGGTCTCACAAAGCTTTATTTATGGAAGAAACAAAAATCTTGTTTCCAGTGGAGTAGCTGTATTCTCCTCAATTTGTATTCAATTGGACCCTCTGCCCCCAGTCCTTTGGTCACACTGTGGACCACATTTGATTTTATGTGAAAGAGAGCTAAGACTGAATGCATGAGAATTCTCTAAGTAGACATAGGAAAACATTAACAAAAATTATAACTGCACATAATATACTTCAGCAAGTATTCGTTATTAAATTGACAGGTCAATCAAGGTCTTCCAGGTTTATGCCAACATAACTGCACACACTCCTGAGAAGATAATTTGGGCTATTAATATATTATCTTAGATGATTCATTAATGCAAACATGTAAATTGCTAACACTGAACCACATTAATTAAACTACATCTTATTAATTACTTGTAGACTTCTAAAAAGGCAGTCAAATGTTGCAGATACGAGTTTATAACCTTTAATGATGCCCTGTTATAGGAGATCCTATTATACTGCCATGATATCCTCTATAAATTGGCTGCTCAATTTAATCTGCACAGCAGTATTACAGATCCTGTGCATGCTGTTCTGGATTTCTGTTTTTTAGAAACTTTGTATAGGCTGAAAGGAGCATTCAGGGTAGAAAATCTTTTCGACTTGAGGAGGATTCTCTATCAGAAACACAGATGTCATGACACTGCATACCTCAGTTTCAGCCCACTGTACCTAAGCCCACCCAGTTTTGCCACCCTTTTCCTTACTGCATTGTAACAGAAGCTTCAAGTATCCAAACTGAGAATTGTTAGTACTACTAAAAAGCTACCAATGCCATATTTCCAGGATGTCCTTTGAAACCTCCACTCTTTTTTAATGCCTAGGACGTTCTACTATATTATGGTATAAGTAAGAAGGATCTCTTTTTTCCCAACTTTTTTCAATATACTCACGAGAACGATTTTAAGTTCTTAGCTCATAATTTCTCACTGCTTTAACCTTCATCTTCCTTTTCCCCATGGTTTCTCTCAACACAAGTATGCAGTATAAACTTTGCCATGTTTAATTTAGAGTGTAAGATCCGAATGACAGAGGTCTGTCACTTTTTTCTATCTGAAAGAGGCAGTGCACACCTGGGAGACTAGAAATAATAAAAACATATAATAAGACTCAATATTAACACATATTCCCAGGCTGATTTCCTTGTCCCAAGATGTTCTTTGCTTCTTATCCTTGAACAAAGGAAAGCATATATTGAGATTACCTTGTGTATATATTTTGAAATTAGAAAGTACATTCAATTTAGTAGCAGATATTTCCTTTTGCTTAGCTTGAAACAAAGTGCTAGCAACAGTTAGAGATGAGAATCAGATGACAGAGTGGGAAAGAGGAAGGTGCCCAAAATAAAATTTATTAAGTGCTATGGGAAATTAAAAAAGAAGATTTTTTAGGCAGAATACACTAAAAGGCAGGAAAAAAGGATGGCTTTCAGTGGTCTGCTTGTACGTCTAGGCTTGAAGAAGAATGAGCATAGAAAAGAGTTTTGATTAGAGGGAAAAAGGATGGCATATTAAACTACAGCTAGAGAAACATTTTCGTGACATAGTGGGGCATAAAGATCCCATGTACAAAATAGTCGTAACAAAATGATTAGTTATAACGAATTCATAAAAAAAAGAAGGATGTGAAGAAAGAGGGAAAAGTTAATTTTACATTGCACTTTGTATTGAAAATTTAGCAGAAATCTTGCTGATTCTGTGTGGTGGAATTCCTATTTTTAGAACTTAGGCACTCACCTAATTGTGAGTTGTGACTGGTTTGTCTCTTTCTGAAATACAGAGCAGCATGACTGTCGAGCCTATACATTGCAAGTAAGAATTGTTACTAATGAAGCAGATTTCATTGAAGTTAACAAGACCTGAGTTTTCACGTGGACATTATTTTCCAGATCTCTGTAAAGTATCTCATGGCCACCTTCCTCTTTCACATTTCTTATTAACAGTTAATGGTCTTGCTGGCAGCAAAATTTCCTTTCAAAGTTGCATTAAGTAGCACTTATGTTCCAGTGCTGGCCACACTATTTTTTAGATTCAGCAAAGTTGCCTCTGGTACCCTTACGATGGTACCTGTTATAAACTTACTGGCCTGGGCTTTAAGATCACAACAGACTGAGGATAAAGCTTTCTTGTACAGACAAGAAAGACAAGTGTATAGACAAGTGTATACACTCCTTTTGGTTGTTTAAAAAAACCCAAACAACAAACAGCCAAACCCAACGCTGCAGTATTTGGGGACACACACACACAAAATTAATTTACCATTTGAGATGTGATGCAAGTTCTCTAATAAACTAGTATAAAGAACAGATAGAGACACAGCCCCTGAAAAAATGTGCAATGTGTAATCATGTAACCCACTAATACAGTGCTGTGATGGCTTGGTACAGGTCATAAGGTTTGTACAGAGTTTGCAAGGTCTCAGGACTGGCATTTGTCAGTCTTGCTCCATGTGAAATTTTCTTGACCTGCCCACAGCTTCATTTTACTTGGCTTAGCTGTGACAGCAATTTCTCTAATTGACCTGTGTCTAAGGCTAATTTCTTTTCCTTTTTAGCTGTGTATGGTACAGCCATATATGGTTTTATGCAGTTTTCAGTATACACAGTTAGTTTTATGCAGGTAGCAGTAACAAGCGGTTGTTGTAGGTAGAATAAAGTATTTATAACGCAATGATGTAGTGTAGAGATGTACAGGCCTAATGCGATATCGGGGGCCTTGAGAAGAGGAGACCCAGGGTGTGGCATGGAGGAGTACAGGGGAGCATAAGACCAGGAAAAAGAGTAGAAGTGCAAAAAAGTGTGTATAACAATTTTAACTACATTATTATTCTTTCTTTTTCTGTTACAATTATATCTGGACTAATAATGATTAGACTCTTAAGGTTTCAGTTATTCTAACAACAATTTTTTGGCTTTACTTACATACAGGGTGTGCTGCTTCTTTGCCCATGAAGAACATTTTGAGCTTAACAATTGCTCAGAGGGTCTGCTCTTGTAATCCACACTGAGCAGCATAACTAGTGTAATAACTATATGACTACTTCACACATGCCATATTTTTGTAAATTATTTTAAAATATAACCTAGTACTTTTCAAAAAACAATTTTTAGAGGTGCAAAACATTGTTTGTTAATATTTTTTTCTAACCATAATGAAAATAGTTTAATTTTAGTCTGTTCTAAGTCAGTGAAAACTCTTCCTGATCCTAGTTAAGTACTAAAGATAACACCGAAGAGGAAATATTTTTCAAGGTTTCAATATAGCAACTTATTCCTTTTTGAAATATTTGCATGTCTTTCCTCTTCTTGCTGGAGCCTTACCCTGAAAAGTACTACGAAAACTTTAAATTTGGTAAATGCAAGATCAAAACAGTAACTTTCACTGTACCATAAGCATTTCCCTTATATGAACTTAAAACCACCTATGTGCACTTAAAAGCACTGACTAGATCATGTTGAAAGTTTTTGCTGGAAAGTACAATGAACACTGGTTCCTAACATGCTGTCTTTCTAGGGCCTGCTACAGTGCCATACAAGTCTCTCCCTGAATATAGATTTCCCTGATTTTCTGCTCCCTGTCAGTAAGGAAAGGGGTAGTTTAAGCATGAATTAAAAGGAATTAATGCATTTGGACGTGGTATACATGAAAGAATTTATAAATTTCACTCATGTCTTGTGGTGGTCACTGTACGTCATGGACACTGAAGCCTTGATTTTAGACAGACTGAGAGATCCCAGGAGGCTCTTTTAGCAGATTTGAGTATAAAAAGTGGTGCATCTCATAAGGGCCATAATAAAGCAGGTGAAAACCAAAGCAGCTTTAAGCAAATGAAGTTTCTGCCTTTTTCTGAATGCTGGTGGAAGGAAGATGAATGTTTGGCCCCAGCGGGTAATATCCAGACTCCCATACTATTTGCTTAACAGCAGTGCCTGTTAAAAACAAGAAGCCAAATCTGTTTAAGGTATTTTTCCTTAGCGTGGTAGCACTTCAGAATTTTGCATAATGCTCTAAAGATGCAGAGAAGTATTATTACCTCCATTTTACAATTGGGTAACAGAAATACTGACATTTCACTGGAATCATGCATAAAAACCTGCCAGAATATAAAACTAAAATTAGATCTTTTGAGCCCTCCATTAGCTTCTTTAGTGCGACTAGCAATGATTTTTCAAATCAGTATGCTGAGTTGCATTGACTGTGGTGTCTGATTGCATTGTCTCCAGAATCAAGATCAAGATCCCCCCCCCCAAAAGTAGGTATAAAAACTATGTAAAGAATGACACAATGACACACTTGATGCACAGTATGGAGGAACTGCTTCCTCTGCTGAGCTGCAAATGCAAATTGGAAGTTCCCAGCCCACTGCCAATCCACTCAAAAAACTCATTTAATTCTACATAAGTCTTGACTAAGATATTTTTATATTCTGTTGTGTTTTTTAAACTGTGATGTTGCCAGGAAGAGTGGATCGTCCTTGTACATTCCAGGGACTGCCTGTTTTTTGGCACTAGATGAAGTGGAAATGAAGCAGGTTATGCTCAGCTCTGGCATTGTTCCTTGTCAGGCAGAAGAGGCTAATATAGTATGTAAAAAAAATCAGAAAAAAGGTTGATTCACTATTAATACGCTAGACATGGAGAAATATTTTGACAGTTGTTTAATCTGGAACTTCACTTTTGTATGAGAGACTTACAGTTCACCTGTTTTATGGATTATTGGCCCACTACACTGGTTTTATTGCTTGGCTGCAAAGCAGTTGCTCATGATTAACAGTAGTCTAGAGTAGAGGATCACTATATCCAGACTTCTATTTAAGTTACCTGAATTTTTTGCCTTGTTCTCTTTTCATTTGCCATTTTGTTGTTGTTTAGGAACCAGGAGTGGGGAGTCTGTCTACTTCATGATTTGTTCTGTTTGTTTTGCTTTAATATAGTCCAAACCCCAAAACTTTCATTCATTTCCTAATTCCCTTGTTTTTGTAGTTTTTTTGACGTTTGTTTTTGTTTGTTTGTTTGGGGTTTTTGTGGGTTTTTTTTTTCCCACTCTGCATTTTAAGTAATGAGGTTTGGGAGAAATTATTTTGCCAAAATTTGAAATCCATCAAACATTATGATCACCCCTTCTGTGATTTCACTGCATTCATTAGTGCTGTGCCAGAGATTAATTTGGCCTCCTGAGTTCTTATTTTGGC
This sequence comes from Pygoscelis adeliae, assembly GCF_000699105.1. Classification (NCBI taxonomy): domain Eukaryota; kingdom Metazoa; phylum Chordata; class Aves; order Sphenisciformes; family Spheniscidae; genus Pygoscelis; species Pygoscelis adeliae. The sequence goes on from NW_008825428.1 coordinate 4,018,934, forward strand.
AATGAAAATGAGTTATTAACATTTGTATTCTTGGAACTGTATACCTTTCATAGTAAAATTGTAAAATAGAATAAAATAATGAATATTTAGCAACAACTTTGCAAAATCCATCCTTTCATCGCTCTATTTCTTTAAAATATTATTTAAGGGGCCTTTATAGAGAAGGTCACAGAGTCAGATGGATTTTTCACCCGTGCCTTTAGTTTCCTCTCTTTTTGTACCTGATGTTACCTTCTCACACCTCTGTTGTGAAACACTAATAACATTATTTTGCTCTTTCTCAGGCATCAAAAAGCCTTCTGAGCTTCTCCAGAGAAGTTCACACTAGAGATATACGTGAAACAACAACGTTTTTTTGACATTCTGTCCAATGATAAAATCATGTCATTTATCATTTTCTATTCTTTAAGTGAACTGGATAAGGATTTTTAATCGATAGTTGCCACCTCTAATTGCATCCTTTGTTTTTCCTGTCTCTCTGGATTCCTACTAAATCATTTAAAAATCATATGCTCTACCATTACCCATAAGAGTACCTTGAAAATAATGAAACCCCTAGGTAACTTGTAAACAGATGGATAGAATTTTAACAGAATGGCACACTTTTTAGGTTTTGATACAAGTATGTTCATTTACTTTTTTTGGTGGAAACCTTTGTTTTGTATTCAATATTTACATTTACTTAAATAACCAGAAAGGTTAAGGATTATTTTAACCTTATGCTAACAACACTAACAACATGTAGTCATGCTGATAATGATCTCTGGAAGAAGGGACTTCCTATTGAGCAGTTTGCTCAAAAAGTGACAGTATAAACCTAATGAGCACAGCTGAATGTATTTCTACTTATTGAATTTTTTTCTTGAAAATTAACCTTTAAAAATAACATAGCTTTGAAAAGCTAGAAGATTTTTATTTTTAGCTATGGTTGTTTTTTTGTTAGGTAAACATTAATACCAGCAGGTGGAAATGAAGTGTTTGTTTTATTCTCCCATTCATTTGATGCTAAAATTTCACCAGTGAAGTATGGTCATAAAATGGTCACTTCTGCTGTCATAAAACTGTGTTTTTCAATCTCATCATAATCAATCAAATGCAAGCTCTTGTTCAGCAAAAAAAAATATATTGAGGTCTGAGAATGAATTGCTAATCTTTTCCTGCTAAGTCCCAAAGTATTATTTATAAAGCTTACTAGTGTATGCCAAATATTAATATAATTAGATCATAATAAATTTACTAGCTAGTAATTTTATGAATTTTAATAATTCTGGATAAAAATGGAAATGACCAATTATTTCTTTTTTTAAAATTTGCACTGTATCTGCTTATAAAGACAAGTTACAATAGTACATGATAAATTATTAAGTCTGTAATGGTATAACAATTCTGGTATAATTCTTTTCAAAGTCACTGCTGTACCATGGTAGTCTTCTTGCAAAGTTCAAAAGGTATTAAGATACAGTCAATTTTAGTCATAGATTAAGCAATATTATTTTTATTCTCTATAAAGGACTTACGTCAAAATCTATAACCTTGATCTTATTATCAGTGTCATATCAACCTTCATTAATTTACCAGATATTGTCAATTTGTAATTTACACTTTCAAATAATATACTAATTTTAAATGCTACCTCATCACAATTATAAAAGAAAAAGTGTTTCTTCAGTCTATTGTTGTTTAATAATAAAAAGCAAAGTGACATGTTGCTAGTATGATTTTTGACAGCATTTTTAATTAGAAATAGTTAATCATAATGGATTCAGTAGATCATGTGTGTGAATGCTCCTGTCCTAATTTAAATTTCATATTAAATCTAGTTAATTAGATAAAATTAATACACTATAAAAGAATAAAATTTTTATTTGCTAGAGTAGGCTAGAGGTAGAGTTAATTATTTCGCTAACTTTCACATTATCAATGAAATTCATAACATGATGCAAAACCTTCAGCTTCATCTAAAGCAGTTTCTCTTATTTGTCCAGTGAACTCCTAATGAACCCAAAAGGATCCATCAATTTACAATGGCAAAAAAGCAAGAAGAAAAAGAAACACTTTTTTTTTTTAATCACATATCTGACAGTTGCTTTTTAAAAAGTTGCTTAAGGCTTTCATTGACATAATGATGTAATGTCATCTAGATATAGATCATTCTCCATGCAATTGGGTATACATTTATTTATTTTGAGTATGAGAGTGGGAGGAAGTATCTTCCCTTAAGGCTACTCTTTTGATCTAGAATGAAATTACCATTGTAGCTATAATCTTTGTTGTCAAAGTATATTATTCCTTTCCATAAAGTAAAGAGTGGATGGATCACATAGAACAGTGGCAGATGCATGGGATCTGCACCTGTTTCCTTCACAATTAAATGTACTTTGGCCAATATGAGCTCAAGATGACTATGTCCAAGAGTTTAGAGTTACAGAGTTGATAATCCTTTCAGATAGCTCATAAGAGTTGTTTGAACTATAGTTTCAGTATGTTCATCTGTCCAGTCAAAGAGACATTCAATTTATCTGTGTTCAGCAAAACATCTTTGTAGGCAGGAGTATGATTCTATTTTAAGCCTACAATACTGTCGTTAGAAAGAGAAAATATCATTAAAATGAATGTCTCTTTCACTGTAATAAACCATAAAGCACTACTGTCACTAATGAAAGAGTTATCTGTGCTGTCATTACAAAATAAATGTTGTTTTGAGTCAATGTTTTTAGTCAGGATTCTGCCTTGGATACTGTTTTGGACTTTCCTAAAGCCATTGAAATAAAAGCAATTTGTATTTATCTATCATTTCTTGAAAAACTATCTATTTCTACTTTTTTTTTTTTCATTCAAAAGAAAAAGAAAAAAGAACGATTCACGTATTTCAGTCGTCTTGGAACAGCACACCTACACTGGTAATTCCCTGCAGGCAGGTAATTTAGGATTATGGAATCCCATAAATGTTTGGAAGGGACATCTGGGGGTCTCCTATTCCAGACTACCTCCTGAAGTGGGAGCACTGCCAACACCAGGCAGGTCAGCTGGAGCTTTGTGTACCTGAATGTTGAAAAACTCCGGGGGTGGAGGTTCCACAGAGTCTCTGGGCAGCCTGGCCATTGCTGCAGTACCCTTGAAATGAAAAGTGTGTTCCTAATGGCAAGCAGAGATCAAGACAACAGCAGGACTGACTCCTAAACTGCAGGCACTAACATGTATTGTTTTACAGTGTGCAGTGCTATGGAAGCCGTTTAAATTAGCCTTAACAGTGGAAGAACTGCCTGCAGTATTCTCCTCAGCTGTTCATTTGAAGCATTGCACACGATCTGAAGAAATCTGAAGCACGATCTTTCCAGCCGAGGGACCCTGGTCCAGCTGAGCTGATTCCACAGAACTTCATTGTCGTCTCATTGGTAGTTTGCTTTGCTTCTATGTACACTCAGACAATTTTCTATGGAGAGCTTATTTAAAAGGCACAATACAATGATGAGGCTTTTTGTCCTTTGGAACAGGAATTGTGTCCTTTACAATATGCACCAGGTTGGCAATTCACTCACATATCACTAATAATTGTAAGCCTGTGAGAAAGAATGTAATTGTTCTGTGCAAGATAGGCACAAAAGAGTACAATTAAATAGAATTTGTAAATGCTTTGTAAAGTGGAGAAAAAATATCATTTCAGTCAAGCCATCTCGCTAGTAGTGTCAAGCTAAAATGGTATTTTTAATGCGGTAGTTTTCTCTAAATGCTTTCTTAAACATTCTCTTCTTGCCAACTGCAATATTTAACACTTCAGGCATCACAACAAAGCATGTATAATAACAACCAGTGATAAATTTCCTTATAAAAAGCCAATGAAATATATTTCACTACTTATGCTTTGAAATTTGTCACAAAAAGGATTTATTGCTCAAATTCACAAATTAAAATTTTAAGCAATTACAAAATTATACAATTTTATATTTTTTCAGTGCAATATTGTGTTCTAAACTTTAATTTTTTAATGATGGTCAATTTCAGCCTCACCAGGGTGGACTATATGATGTGTAGCATTTGGCAAAGGGAAGAACATGACAGTTGAAGTACTGAACAGGTATTGCAGTGACACCAACTAATAGGAAGCATTTATCTTATTTTTCCTTTAAATTTAAAATTATTGTCTATTTTGACCAGTTATGTCCTGCACCAAAGCCACGTAGCCTCCTTTTTGAAATATCTCAGGGACCCAGGATTCCCTGTGAAATAAAAGGAAGCTGAAGGTAATTGGCACTTTTCAAAAGTTAAGTATCTTTCTCCTTCATACTGTTAATATTTTATACTCTAAACCTCTTCATGTTTCAATCCATGCATAGAATCTAGACTCTGAAAAGGCACTATGAGCTTAAAATCAATTTCTTGAAGTCAGAAGTTTGGCAGTCTAAGAAACAAATTCCAACAGACACTAACAATGAAAACTTCTCCTCCCTGCCTTGCCAAAGACCTGAGCTGAGGCAAATTTCTCTGCAGAGGAAAGAATAACTTCTGAATCCAATTGGTCTTGGTCCTTTCCTTTGATATTGTTGACAAGGGTCTCATTCAGGTTCCTCTACAAACTTAAAGATCTTACCCTGCGAGTACCATATATGAAGACTGGAATTTGGCCACCAGTTCATGTCATATCTGATCATCAGTCTACAACTGAACAGCCAGTTGAATCATAGAATCATAGAATCATTAAGGTTGGAAAAGACCTCCAAGATCATCGAGTCCAACCGTAAATGTGAAAAACCGTCCATCCCTTCCGAATGTGATCAGAAGGGATGGACGGGAGAGGAAGAGCTGATGCTCAGGCAAGAGCTAACTATTTTCTGACAGGAGATGGCATCTGTTCCAGTCATACTGAATTCTTCCCAGGGCACAGATCATGGCAGGGTTATGTTCTCTGTGCTACTGCAAGGTAAATGGTGACTCAGGCACAACTGGCCAGAGAAATCTGCTACACAGTTGAGAAGAAACGGAACAAAAGCAGTCTGTTCATTTGGGTCCCAAAATATGGAGCGTACCATAATCAGCCCATTAAAACAAGGATGAGATCTCACTGTGGCTGCCATTTGTCTTATACAATAACTAAATCTCAGTCTAGATTAATTGAAGAGATTAGCAGGATATATTGGCTATCCTTATTGCCTGTTCTTGGAGGAATTGTAACGAAAATTGTTTCTCTAGCATTAACTTCTCCTGTATTTCTGCAAAGTGTCTGTTTAAAGTGAAATAAAAAATGAACAGATGAAATTGAAATTATACATGCACACTCTTT
>NW_008825428.1:4024224-4027253 GCF_000699105.1 Pygoscelis adeliae
CGCATGTGCGCGCGCGCGCAGACACACACACACACACATTCTATGTGACTTTGGAAATATACCAGGAATTATGTCTCCAGATGCACTGGAACAGCAGGGCAAAAAGCAAGGCTATAGTTACAGATTATTAAAAACATGAAAAGCATCAGATGGTAACTTAGATCCAAATTTGGCTTTGTCAGCTAAAAAGGCCGTGCTAGACTGTGGCTTGTGAGATGAGATTTTTACAAAATATTTTTTCTCATTAGGAAAGACCAGTCCATAGTGAAGTCTTGCAAAGAAATGGACAGTTAAAATAGCAACAAAAGATGTTTTATTAACAGCCTAGTTTCAGTGTTGAACAGAATAAAAACTTCAGTCCTGCGATAAGAGGATTCCATTTCTAAAGAAAAGGGAAGATAAGAAGGGAAGTATTTCTGGAAAAACAAATGAATCCATAAAATCAGAGAGGTTCTTGGAACAGCACACCTCTAGAATGAGAATTCACATTAGGATATAGTGGCATACCTGAGCCGGAAATAAGGATTGATGTGCCAAACAAGTTCATTGCTTCTCCCCTTATATGCATATGCTCTTTAAACCGTATGTGGAGAAAGGAACGCAACAGACTGGAACCTTATCTTAGATCTTTGTTAAAGCTGTTACAAGTGGTTAGCTTTTGGTTTCCAAATGTTTCCTCTCTCCAAGCCTACCTTCTCAAGATCCTTTTGAAACTCTGATTATCTGAAAGATGTTTTTATTTTTCTTTTTTATTCCTACTCTTTTTTTCAGAGTAACAAAAACATGGAAAAATAGTGAAATGAATACATGATATAAGTAAAACCATGTCTTCCTAAATACACATGCGTGCACATGCACACACATTCTAGAAAGGTTTAGAATTCAAGAAAGGCGCATCAGTAAATTACAGGGTTTTTTTTTTGGTTCAGGATCCATATTAGTCCAGAAGTTCAATCTCAGATTTTATATTTGAGCTAAAAATCATATTTAAAAATCCCAATTAAATAATAAAGACAATCTCTTCTTCTCATTCCACCATGGAATTTTTTATTAATGGAGAAGAAATTTTCACCTTCACCTTTTTTCTTGTGGTTAAAGGTTATTGACAATTAGAGCTGAAATTCTGTTCTTTCTCACCAGTCTCTCACATGAATCTGTGCAGTCCTATAGCTAAACTTCATCTATTAGCCAAATTAGTTAGTTTAATTGGTACGCTAGAAGCCACTTGGACTTTCCTGTACTATGTTGCAGCCAAACATATAGGCGTGTCTGCACTGAGGTTTCAGATACTTACTTGTTCAGCTCAGAGAAGCATTAGTGCGATTATCTGCAAAATTCTTTGTTCACATTAGATAGGTGTGAATCAAGTCTTATAAATGTCTAGGAAGTTAATTTTAGTTCATGGTAAGCTATCTCTCATCATTTATAGAGAGAAATGGTTTACCATTATGGGCACAGTTACATACTTGTATATCTAATCACCTTCTGGATGAGAGGTTGCTTGCATTTGGATGGTTTAGAATATATAGGATGATTGTGACAGCTTGCACCAGATCCGTTATTCAGACATTTCCTAGCTTGCTTTCTTACTGGCAGGTGTATGAAGAAACTCCCTTCTCCAAATGTTGTAGAAAAAATCTAATTGAAATGATGTCCTGTAGTTATATTTTGTCTCACCTGTTAAAACAAAAAAGTTTGCTATATGAGATAGTGTTTGGTTTAGTATGTATCAACTGTTAAATCTGTTTACCTGAGAGATAGCATAGACTAGAATAAAGTCAATATTGTTGCACCATAAAAGCATTATGTAATTGGAGCACCTTCTTTCTACCCTGTGCAGTATTAGGAAGACAAATCCAATTAATATATATACATATAATCACACAGAAATTAAAAGTTCAAAAAATACCCAGTTGTGGAAATGTGTTTTGAAATGCTGACTGCTTGATGGCTAAAGTGCAGAATAGGAAGGCTTAAATAATTTTATAGTAATTAGAAAGAAATGGCTTTGAAAAGGGAAATTCTCTCATGGATTAAACCTTTTCTCACTCTGTGCCACATATAGCATCACATCAGAGTGTCTTTCTGTATTAATGCAACACAAATGTAATGTGAGAAAGTAGAAAAGTTTTTCTGAGGTTAAGAATCTGAAAGTGTTTTTAAAACTGAGCAAAATAATTATAACTTAACAGTATTTTCAAGTTTCTGAAATGAGGAAGTACTGAATGAAGAACTGTAGATTTCAGAGATAGGCTGATAAGGCCACCTCTCTATTGATACCACATTGTTCCTTACAGTGAATTTTCTAGCTCATTCTCCTGTTATTTGGGGCAGACCAAACAAAATGAAGATTACAACATTTAAAACTTTATGAATCAGTCAGGACAAGGCCTTATGGGGGCATATATTTTGATAATAATGTTACTTTATCCTTCAGAGTAATATGCAAAAAATAGAAATAAGTAGATGGAGAGAAACATGGTATCATAGAATCATAGATTCATAGAATCATAGAATAGTTTGGGTTGGAAGGGACCTCTAAAGGTCATCTAGTCAAACCCCCCCGCCGTGGGCAGGGACTTCTTCAACTAAATCAGGTTGCTCAGAGCCCCGTCCAACCTGACCTGGAATGTTTCCAGGGATGGGGCATCCACCACCTCTCTGGGCAACCTGTGCCAGTGTTTCACCACCCTCAGCGTAAAAAATTGTTTCCTTCTATCTGGTTTAAATCTACCCCCCTCTAGTTTAAAGCCATTCCCCCTTGTCCTGTCACAACAGGCCCTGCTAAAACGTTTGCCCCCATCTTTTTTATAAGCCCCCTTGAAGTACTGATAGGCTGCAATAAGGTCTCCCCAAAGCCTTCTCTTCTCTAGACCCAACAACCCCAACTCTCTCAGCCTTTCTTCATAGGAGAGGTGTTCCATCTCCCTGATCATTTCCATGGCCCTCTTCTGGACCCGCTCCAACAGGTCCATGTCTTTCTTATGCTGAGGGCTCCAGAGCTGGACGCAGCACTGCAGGTGGGGTCT
>NW_008825428.1:4027885-4039319 GCF_000699105.1 Pygoscelis adeliae
AGGCAGGACTTGCCCTTGGTGAAGCCATGCTGGCTGTCTCGAATCACCTCCCTGTCCTCCATGTGCCTTAGTATAGCTTCCAGGAGGATCTGTTCCATGATCTTGCCAGGCACAGAGGTGAGACTGACTGGCCTGTAGTTCCCCGGGTCTTCCTTTTTGCCCTTTTTAAAAATGGGCGTTATGGTTCCCCTTTTCCAGTCAGTGGGAACTTCACTGGACTGCCACGACGTCTCAAATATGATAGATAGCGGCTTAGCAACTTAGTATGTGCTGGGAATTAGCTGTTTGAAAAAGGAAAGTAGATTACTGCAGCCCTTTATAAGGTGCAGCTTTATTATTTCTGTCTCTCACTCAGATTTGTTTTCATGTTTTCTCTCCACTACTACCCCTAAATCTCTTTCAGCGTGCCAGCTTTCACAGTTCCTCCCAGTCATACTGTCCTGGTTTTGGTTTATTTTTCCACAGATATATTAGCCTGTGCTTTTCTATGTCTATTTCGTTATTTCGTGCCTGTGTTTCTCAGACTTCTCCTGTCCCTGCTGTTGTCCTCAGTTGAGTATATGGTACTTCCCAATTTAATAGTATATGTGAATTTAGTTCTGCTGTTTGCTCATCTTCAAATCATTAATGAAAATGCTAAATAACAACAGACCTATTATTACACCTGACACAAAACGTACCTAGGAAAGTTCATGTGATTGTTCATGATTTATTATGTATATAGAACATTTCTATCAGTATTAAATTTTTGTTTCAATTACAAAAAATTGTGCAGGTATAAAACTGCACAGATGCTATCTAAATGCTTACATGAAAGATACACAAATATTATAATACTTCTGTTTCTGCATCCTAAGAAAAAAAATCACCTGCTTCTGGATAGTTAATTGAACTAGTAATTACTTTTGAACATGTGGGTTGGTTGTTTCCTGCTTGAAATAATTACCCAGTGAAGCCTATACCAGGGCTACCAGCAGGAAGCTAACAACTGGTGTATTGGTGAAAAGAGTTTATAAAGTGCTACTATGCTTTTTTTTTCTTTTTTTTTCTTTTTTTTTCTTTTTTTTTTTCTTTGCCAGACGGAGGAACAGATGGATGTGTAATGCACACAGAAACTAAGTACATGATCTCAGCTCTCAACCAGCAGCCACAGTGAAATGTACAAAAATCAGTTGTAGCTACTCTACAGTTGTTGGCTGCAAAGGGATTGACTCATTGCTCTAAAACCAAATTTCTAAAGTGAGTATTTAATTTTCAACTTCCAAAAGCTCAATTAGAAAGTTTATTTCTGAGCAATAGAACTATCACCATCATTAGTGTGATTTATGGTTGCAAATCATTAGATAAGTGATAGCACACTGCTTCATTAATTCTTTAAGGTTTATTTTATGGCTTTTGATAGGTGTTCTATACTTGTGCTGTGCTCTTTCTCATATTTCTAAAATATCTGTGTTTAGTATTTATTTGTTCTTCTCAGTGGTTGTATGTGCTATGATTAGAATGCTGATTTTCAGTAACGATAGTTTAACTTTCAAGTATAATCATATATGTTAATTTTTTTTCTCCTATACATGCACTATTCCCTCATTCCCAATATAATTGAAATTTCAGTCTCAGCACAGTAAGAACACAATCACAGTTGTAAACGCATTGTCAGATTGTGCTTTGGTTTGCCAAAACTGTTCCTATATTAATTTGGGGTCATTGACTGTTAACAATATGAAATGTCATGAATATGAACTAAATCAATGTGATTACCACAGTGGAAAAATTAATCACCTAGCTTGTCTTTATCTTTTGACTACCAACAGATATGAATCTATAAACATAAAAGCAACTAAAAAGTACCTAGGTATGCTCTTGCATATTTATCCTCTTGATAATAATATCTTTGAAAAGAAGGCCGTAAGGGACACATTCAACTTTTGATGTAAAAAGCTGAGAAGTGAAAAAAGATTAAGTAAATGAACATAATTTGCAATCCTTTTTCTAACGCATAATAAATATTCATAATGTTAAGTCATAAAATACTTCAGTAAAGTGTCAAGGAATAAGTAGGGAAGGTGTAAGGAACAAACAAAAAGCAAGCCAGAAGGCTTTTATGCTGGTAACATGGAGCCTTCTTTGTTTCCGTGAGCACCTGCAGGAAAAATTTAGATATGCACAAGAAGACATGATAAGCATTTAAGGGGATTATGTTTGGAAAACAAAGCCAAAAGCTTTTGGTAGTATTTGTGTTACAAAAAACAAACTAGGATAATATATTTGAATGTGAAACTGAATTGTAAAGCCAAGAGAGTAACACAGAAGACAAATCAGTTGATGAATGATTCTGTATTAAAAAATAAAAGGAAAAGGATTGTGAAAAATAAATGACAAACTCTCTAAAAGGCAATAGATACTGGATTCATCATAAGTGCATAAAGGTTCATAAATATTTTCATAGAAACATAGAATAGTTTGGGTTGGAAGGGACCTCTAAAGGTCATCTAGTCCAACCCCCCTGCCGTGGGCAGGGACTTCTTCAACTAGATCAGGTTGCTCAGAGCCCCGTCCAACCTGACCTGGAATGTTTCCAGGGATGGGGCATCCACCACCTCTCTGGGCAACCTGTGCCAGTGTTTCACCACCCTCAGCGTAAAAAATTGCTTCCTTCTATCTGGTCTAAATCTAGCCCCCTTTAGTTTAAAGCCATTCCCCCTTGTCCTGTCACAACAGGCCCTGCTAAAACGTTTGCCCCCATCTTTTTTATAAGCCCCCTTGAAGTACTGATAGGCTGCAATAAGGTCTCCCCAAAGCCTTCTCTTCTCTAGACCCAACAACCCCAACTCTCTCAGCCTTTCTTCATAGGAGAGGTGTTCCATCTCCCTGATCATTTCCATGGCCCTCTTCTGGACCCGCTCCAACAGGTCCATGTCTTTCTTATGCTGAGGGCTCCAGAAAAATCACCAGAGCAGAGTAGAGGGGCAGAATCACCTCCCTCAACCTGCTGGCCACGCTTCTTTTGATACAGCCCAGGATACGATTGGCCTCCTGGGCTGCAAGCGTACATTGCTGGCTCATGTCCAGCTTTTCATCCAGCAGTACCCCCAAGTCCTTCTCGGCAGGGCTGCTCTCAATCCCTTCATCCCCCAGCCTGGATTGATACCAGGGATTGCCCTGATCCAGGTGCAGGACCCTGCACTTGGCCTTGTTAAACCTCATGAGGTTCACACTCGTGGCCCACTTCTCGAGCTTGTCCAGGTCCCTCTGGATGGCATCCCATCTTTTTCTCTTATTTGTATATGAAATGTTATGTTGTTGCTGACATTGCTTAGTGATCATTTTTATAATTGGTTTTCATTACCATAAAATGATCATGTCCTACCTTTCAGTGCAGCCAGATCAAGATCCATGAGCACTGCCTGAAACAAAGTTTCAAAATCACATGATTGACTAGCTGTAGGAACATACGTTTAGGTTTGAAAGCAGGTATTTCCTGGCAGAATGGCTATCAAGTTTATTTACTATGGATAAAGAAACACTGTAATTTGACATCTGAAGAATCAAAAGAGCTCATATAACAAAGTCAATGCTACCTACAGAATTCTTTAGAAATACAGAATGAATGTGCCACATGAAAAAGATGGTAAAATGATAAAGAAATCAATATTATTTATATATTAATATTCTTAATTTGATAATATTCCACATACTAAACGAACTGTTAACATTTTCAGAACTTAGTCATTGAAGAATTGTTGACACATGACAAATGTTCTTAAAAATCAAAGTAAGACAGAAAAATAAATGTGACTTGGCATCTTTTCAATATTTCCAAAGTAGAAGTTGAGCAGAATTTGACCTCTTTTTTCCATGAAAGATTGGAGCAGACATCTGCGAATCAGTTTGTTTTGTCATCTTACACACAATTTGGTAATCATATTTTAAAAAATGCATATTTTAAACAATGCATAATTTAAAAAGTTTTTTGTTGCAGTGCAGGAAAATATTGCATATATTTTTTGCTGTAATGTAATATTGCCAAAATATTTAACCTATCTTAAATGATACTGATAGATTTGGTTATAAAAGAACTATGAATTATATGTATTATAAAATGAATTATTTTTTCTGATGACTATCTGGCACTAAAAACAAATCAGAATCCCTTTCTTGAAGATTATAATAATATCATTGAGTATTACCAGAAAAACTAGTTTAACCTATGTATGTTCAGACATTTTATAGACTGAATGTGTTCTTGATATGCCTCATATGCTTTTTTTTCTCTACAGTAAATTTAAAGAATAGTTTGCAGGATCTCTTTGCAGATTAAGGCAGCAACAAAGGTTCCTGCCCTAAATTGATCCTTTTGTATTAATGGAAAGATGATCATAAAAATACTTATTTCCTTCATTACTTGCTTGGGAATCATTATAAGTCTCCCTTAATTTAATGATATGAGTGTGCTTAGATGATTTAATATTCATCTACTTTTCTACAGTCTTTCTTTAAACCTACTCAAAATACCAGAATAATATGAGCAGCACTCCCATTTGCAATAGCACATAATTGCTACACTTTCTTAAGAGAACTCGTTTCCTCTTCCATCTACCATCTTCTTACTTCTTTTCATACACCATGTTTCAGTTCAGGATTTAAGAATTTCTATGTGTGACAAATGTTCTTGCCATCACCACTCCTGAGAACAGGTACTTAAGGTAAATGTTATGGTTAGTTACAGTCTATGGCAGAAAGACTTTGGAGTGGGCAAATGCTAATTCATACCTGTGATTTATTGAGTGTATATTTACAATTTTGAACATTAATTTCCTTTACACTTCCTCTTGAATATTTACCACTAGCATGGTCTATTTGTCCCATTGTCTTTGTCAGCTGCTTGTAGCTTGGGTTTCTTTACAAACGTTCACTTTAGTGACACTCCTTTTTAACAATTCTCACCCTCCTTAACATCCAGTAACTTTAATATCCTGTATACTCAACTTACATTGACAATCAGGGACTAGGAAAAGGGTAAAAAAAATGCAAATCTATATTTTGCAATCAACAAATCCCTCTTTCATCCATGGACTGGTATGTTTTAAAAAATAATAGCTTTGCCCATTCCTAGTTTTATTTGGCTTAGAATGTTTCCTCTATTAGTGCAGCTTTTAATAGCCCATCCCTTTCATAACTGCTAAAAGATTCAAAGCTTCTTCTGAGCACTACTGTTGGAAGTCCCCAGTGTCACCAGTGACTCCGAGAAGTTGAACTAATTACTCCATAGGTCAATTCCCAAGTGTGTGAACACATGTTCATAGACCACCTCTGTTAGACACACCTGAACATGCAATGAATGAATATAATAATCAATAGATTTCTTCCACAGAAAATTCATGACGGTAACTCAGCACAGTTCCATTATGAGACTCACTGACTTTCCTGGAGCAATGGAGGCTTATGAGTTCCCCACTTAAAGAATTCAAATTCAAAGTACTGCTCCAAAAATAACTCAAATATTAATAGATAAACATATAGCTGAAGACTGAAGGAGTATTAGTGTACAGTACTTTAGTATCAGACAGTATATACCAAAATTATGGGTCAAATATGAAAAGATACCAACATAATTTGGATGTTCCTAGTGGAGGTCAACATGTCAATCAGAGGAAAATGCTAAAATACAGTGGTTTTTTAACTAAAAGACGAAGTAGTGAAAATTTGGCAATTATAGATCTTTACATATAGCAGTGTTTTCACTGAAGCCTAAATCAGTGAATATTTATTAAGGATTACATTTTAAAATATGCCCACATCTCATTTTTCAAAATATCCTCTTGGAACTTGTATTCCCAGTGGGAAGGCTCTGGACTCAGACAACTTTATATGAACTGAGAATTTTACTCACATTTTTGTAGTTAAGCTTGTAGTTCTTTTTTGTAAGCTAGCCATGTACTGCTCGTTGCTTTTGCTCTGGATGTTTTTGACTGTCCTTTACACAGACTGTGTTCCAGTAGGTACCAGCATGAACCAAGGAAAGAGACTGAAATGAGACAGAATTAGAGCAGTATCCCCTTACTAAGGTAATAGTTTCGGCAGTGATCTGTTCAGGATAGAAATGCAGGGAACCAGGACATGTTGCTGAAGCTGAAGAGAAATATGGAGGAAAAACATTTGGACTAGGAAGTGGAAGTAAAATGCAAAGGGACAATTTTCCCTGACACAGAGCAGGAACATGTACATGGTGTGCTAATTTTCAGCCTCTGCACAGAAAATTAATTATAGGAAGTACTAACTGACCTCTACAGGTTTACTCTTTGAGCAAAAAGGTGTATTTGTGAAATCAAGCAATTGCATTAATGTAACAAATTAGGGCTACTATTCTGTGCATTCAGGTACTTCATTAAGTGCAAGTGAACTCACAGAAAACTTCACTTCTGTTTGCACATTTCTCTCTTTGTAAAGTGCATTGAAAATTTTGCCCTGAATGTCCAGAGGATTTTCTGTAATAAACATAATTTGGATATCTCCAGTTGGAATTTATTTTGTTTAGTGTGAAGAAGACCTTATACAGTAGTCTTAGAAAAATAGTAGGTGTATCAGGGACCCAAAAAAAAAAAAAAAAAAAAAAAACCCAAAACAAAAAAAAAAAAAAAAAAAAAAAGAAAAGAAAAGAAAAGAAAAGAAAAGAAAAGAAAAGAAAAGAAAAGAAAAGAAAAGAAAAGAAAAGAAAAGAAAAGGTTATTTTCGTAATTTTATGCTGGCTTAATTAAAGAAGGAAGCCAGGATATTCCAAATATGATCTTTGCCAGAACGTACTTCTCTTGTTCTGTCCAAGGTATACAGTCTTCATCAGTAGCGTAGTACAAGCTGGACTATGAAGACAAGAGTTCCTATGTAGTGATTTTCATTTAGAATAGGAAGATTCTCATCCTTGTTATTTACCCATACATCATAAATGTAAAATTACCTAGTCCCATTTGTGTTATATTCACCAAAACTATTTGCAGAGTTGACTCTTGTCTGTGTGGTTGTGTGTATAAAAATAGATATAGGGCATATAAAAATAGATACAATAGTTTTATATGTTCTCTTATTAACACTGAATTTCCATGTCAAGTCTTTTACTACTACTAAGTACTTTCACTTGAACAGGGAATTTCTCAGCAAATAACTGAATTAAATTTCTGCTGTGGTATGGAGTCCTTCTTGACTATTCCAAATGGATGTCTGGTGGACTTTCTCACTATTTATGTCTGGTTAATCCAGCTCATTCTCTAACAAAGATAAACTCAAATTCCATTTTAAGGCTGTAATACAAATACACACACACACACACAAATCTATGTACATTAGAATTCATGGAAATTAATAACTAAGGAATACAGCCCATTTTTCCTCTGAAATGCTCTTCACCATTCACAGTTGTCTGTCCTGTCACAAATCTTATTGTTTGGCCCCACTATAATTGAGGACAAACATATTTTGAATACTACAATAGTGGATCTCCAAGGAAGTCATTTGTCTGTTTTATTTTGGAAATGATGATGTTTTTATTTTTACAGCTTTTTAAAATTTTATTTTGAACAGTGAAGTTCAGTTGGATCCCTATTAAAAGCTGAATGTGAAACACTTGAGTTATGAAGGATTACATGATGAGGTAAAGCAAGCAGGATCTATAATCTGTCACTTCTGAAACATCTTAATTTTCTGCTGCCTTTTTAGAAAAAGTACATAATATTTTTGACAAGTGTAATATTATTTCGGCTGCCAATTGGGTCCAATGAACAGAATTTCCACCTTTTCTTAAATGTAGTTCCATATTTGCATACATATATTAAATCCTTGTGAGATAGCTGCACGAAATTCACCATATAATCACATGAATTCTGGGTACAGAAGTAGAAAATTGAAAAATGGCAATTTGCTGGCAATAATCCAAAACTAACAAGAAATGTTTTTCAGAACTTAACATATTATAGAGAAGCAAGTAAATATCATGACATTCAGGGAAAACAGATAATAGGATCTTTCAGCAATAAGTTTGCAATTACATATCTATAGAAAAAGACTACATCTACCTTTCAAAGTCATACATAGCATAACGTATTTAGTTAAAGGAAGATTTTCATCTAAGAAGTAACTAATACTACTTTGTTAATCTTTCTCAGTAGAAAGATTGTACAGTGTTTTGACTATCAACAACTTCAAAAAAAAGTTAATTCCTTACTCAGAAGCTAATAAAATTTTTGAATAGTACTTCATAGAAAGTAAGTTATAGAACAAAGCATTTTGTCATACAGGCTTAGCATAATCTTTCTTGACACTTTCTTCAAAAGTATATTTTGTAAAAATAACAGTAGGTTGTGTTTTTATAAATAGTGCATTTCATATAATATAAACTCAAAACCCCTTCAAGCTGAATCATAAACTCGTCTCTTATATAACATCTTTACTGATGTAAATTTGCTCTGAACTGCTTGTATGAAGGCGCATTGAATTAGAACAAAAAGCAGAGAAACTTCATGTTTATATAGTACTTCTTTTCCCACCTTTCAAACAAAGCCAAAACAGAGCTTTCTTTCCTCAAACTGATGTGACTAGCTACTGCTGAATCCTATAAGATAAACAGAGGGATGATGCAGAATGTATGATTTATATTTAAAAGTACCATTCAATTATTCTGAATGAGTTAGATTTTTATAAAAAAAAAATTTGAATTAGATTTTTGTAAAAACAAAATTTGCTGGGAAAAAAATAATTCCATTTGAAATCCTCTTACATCTTCTATATGGCTTGGGATTCAAATATATAAAATATGGGTGATATAGATATTATATTTACTTCTAGTAATACTGAAGGCTCCTTCATTTAGTCCTTTTTTAAAAAAACAAAACAAACAAACCTTTTTCTCCTTCATATGGTTTCCCAGAATAAGCTATTCAGTATTTCTCATGGTTTCAGATGTGGGTCTTCAAGGCAAGATGCTATAGTTATTCTGGTAACATGTCCACCTGTATTCAGAGGTATATAAGTTCATCATAATATTTCTAGAAGACTTTTGAATCTACAAATCTCTGAATGAATACAGTATTATGCAATTTATAATGAGACATTTCCTTTAATCCTTTTTACCACTGAGCAAGAATTTAATAGGTTTCATAAATATGGTTATAACAAATGTCATCAACTGTGTTCTACAGATATACTATCTCTGTTAATTTTTGAAATTAATTGATGCACGTTTTTATGTTAAATCTTATGAACAGTTTTAAAATATATGCATTTCTTCTTCGTTTTTTAACACAACTTTCTGGAAGGTCGCCAGAAGTAGATTATTGTTAGTAAAAAATAAATAAATGTATTTTTAAAAGTTATAACACCTAAAACAGTGTCCTTCTGCCCTGGAGACATTAATTAAAGAAAACATTATGGCAGTCATTCAGGAATGGAAGTGATGCTTCCTTTAGGTCTACAGAATAAGTCATTGTTTAGGAACCATAAACTGTATGAAATAACTTTAATAGCAGTAAATCTGTGTAACTATTCCGTATCCAGGATGATAATTTGAAAAAGGTTATACTTATACTTCAGTGAGGTGTCTTTCAAATGAAAAGTTATTTAAGGGCTAAAATCAATTGGCTATAGAGTATCATGTTTTCTGATGGAAATAATAGAGAAAAGGTGACTGGAAGTTGTTTGTTACAATGATAAAATGAGTTTTTACCTCTGGTTATTATCAGCCCATACATTCATCATTATATACTACTCAATTTTTTTATTATATTGATTTATTTTATCGCCCAAGACAGTTTGTACTTGTATGAAATTCAGAAAACATTGATTTACTTAAATTATTCAATGCTTTAGAGTATGGCTATTATGTCTTTTAACACTTTAGACAAATCAATACACTTTTAAAAATTGCTTTCCTTATTTAGAAGGTTTGCAAATGTACCTTTCTGGAACCATTAGTTTGCTCTAAGGTGACAATGTTTTAAAACTATAAGGGGTTATATATATGTATAAATGCATAAATAGTTACACGTAAAATGAATACTTCAAGTTTGCCTGAAGCATGCTGTGATGTAGAATATGCCTTTAAATTTACACATTATTCTCAAATGTATCATGGTACGGCCATATAAAGCTTTTTTGTTTAACTAGTAATCATTCCTGGATATTAAGAATGTTTCTCCTAGTACTTTAAAGACTGAAAACTTTGACTGACACAGAACAAACCTCAATTGGCTGCAGAAAGGTCTAAGGCAGGGGATAAATCTTGAGCCTAATGGATTTTTGTAGTTGGGTTACAGATAAGAAGTATATGATCAAATATGACAAGTGAAAACATCATCTACAAGTAGATAACTCCATCATAAGAAAAGAAATCAGTACCATGTTCTTACTGAAATGCACAGTTATGAGACAATTGCTTTTGTATACTGTGGGCACTTTGGTCTTTATTGCTTGTACACAATAACTTATGGTGCCTGAACAAAAGTTATTTTACAAAATGAAGTCTCACATTGATTAAAAGAGGCATTGATTCACATTAAAAAAAATTAAACATTTATATTTTTTACTAAATGTATACTAGAACGTAGAAGCTGTTGAACAAGCAGCTTGTACAGCAACCTTTCTCTGCAAAAAAATTCTTTTCACCTGCTAAATAGAGCAATGAGAGGCTGAGGGATAATCCTGAAAGGATTTATTATTCAAATGTCAACATATTGGACAACAATACATCAGCTTTCATATTTTACTGGAAAGTAAGTAGTTCAGTTCCATCCATTTTACAACAAAAGATATTATTCAAATCTGTTGGGGATACTTTTATCTCCCTCACTGCAAAAATCTCCAGAAAAAACCCACCTATATTTGTTTTCTATATTGGTAATTTACTTCTTTGAAATTAGAGTGCATGCTGACTATTTCTTTTGACTGGATAGTTCAAACTTCTTTAGGCTCATGTTGGACA
This sequence comes from Pygoscelis adeliae, assembly GCF_000699105.1. Classification (NCBI taxonomy): domain Eukaryota; kingdom Metazoa; phylum Chordata; class Aves; order Sphenisciformes; family Spheniscidae; genus Pygoscelis; species Pygoscelis adeliae. The sequence goes on from NW_008825428.1 coordinate 4,038,849, forward strand.
GCTGATGAATTAGCAGGATATCTTTTTTCCTCCCCTTGTTTAAAGTTTCTTATTTCCATATATGGAAATATATCACTGTGTCCAGTGACACAGCCAGGAGCAGTCTGAGGACTATCAAGAAGGACTACAGAGCCCTGGGAGCGGCGGTAAGGGATTCAGGAGTGCGGGTAGTTTTTTCATCAATCCTGCCAGTCAAAGGGAAGGGGTTTGAGAGGGCCAGTCGAATCTGGCGAGTCAGCAGATGGTTACAGGACTGGTGCCACAGCCAGGGGTTCGGCTGCTTAGACCATGGGACTCGCTTTGAAAAACCTGGTCTAGTGGGAGCTGACGGGGTCCATCTGTCAGAGGAGGGGAAGAGCACCTTCAGTCATAGGCTTGCCAAGCTGGTGAAGAGGGCTTTAAACTAAAGTTGCCGGGGGAGCGGAACCTCAATCCATCCCACTCCTACCAGTTTGATGCCAGGGCCAGCAA
>NW_008825428.1:4042146-4046443 GCF_000699105.1 Pygoscelis adeliae
TTTTTTACGCTGAGGGTGGTGAAACACTGGCACAGGTTGCCCAGAGAGGTGGTGGATGCCCCATCCCTGGAAACATTCCAGGGGAGGTTGGACGGGGCTCTGAGCAACCTGATCTAGTTGAAGAAGTCCCTGCCCACGGCGGGGGGGGTGGACTAGATGACCTTTAGAGGTCCCTTCCAACCCAAACTATTCTATGATTCTACATATCCTATTCCAATTAGAAGGAAAAAACCCTCTGCCTATCTATTACCAGTTCTCCTTTATTTGTCTCATCACTTTCTTTAGCAATGTTAACTCCCATAGACTCATGTTGACTCACCTTAATGCTCTGGAGCAATGTCTCTATCATAAATAGCAGTATACAAGAATATTTCTAAAGCATAAAACTGTACGTACAATCCATATGCATAGTTCATTTCCATAGAGGTTTAAAGTTCAAACATGCTGCGTTGCAAGATTCCTTCTGTTTTGCTCCAGGGTCCATGGAACTGGTTTAGATCTTGAAAAGAAAAATATTCTGTAGGTAGCAGTATGAATCAGTTTGTTCAATAATCTATCCTATCTGAAATAGTATAGTGTGGTAGTTAAGAAACACCTTTAAGAATCTTAAACCACACTATTTTTGGAGGTCAGAATGAATTTACATTGACATAATTAAAATTGCCTTCATTCAGAAGGAATTGTCTAGGGGTTTCTACAGTAACATATATGTTTTCTGCAGTATTTGCCATATTACTGATATTTTGTCAGATGTAGAAATATTTTTGTTGGAAGGGCTGATGCTTGGGAATTATACAACTGTAATGCAGGATCACATCTATTTATCTAGTGAGGTGCTGTAAGGAAGTACTCCACTATTTAAAGTATTAAAAACAAATTATGGCAATTCTGAGGCTCTTACTGTGCAGTAGAGGTACACTCAATAACCAGTGAAAGATGTCCGTGCCATGGCAGGGGGGTCAGTTTAGATTATCTTTAAAAGTCCCTTCCAACCCAAACCATTCCATGGTTCTGTGATTCTATGATCTACCTTCTGGCCACATGGAAGTTTTGTCTGACCTGGAGGGACAGAGAGGAAGGGCCAACTGGGAATTCCCACTGCCTTCTTGTTGCACTAAAGGGTGCTCCTAAAAAGGCTCAGGAGTCAAGATACATCCTTTTCAGCAGAGGATCCTCTCTTCCAAGGGATAGAAGATGTAAGATACAAAGTGTGTATGTTGTGAACTCTGGGAATTATATGCTTATATAAGAAATTTAAATTTAATAACAATCAGTCTAACAAAAATCACACTGCCAGTTTTACAGTGTTCAAGGAGAGACACACAGATTGTGGCTTTGCTGGGCATGTCTTTCAGACAAACAAAGAATATATAATGATATATATTGAAATATCCAAAGATGCTCTTATGGAGATTTTACTTTTTGCTTGCTGAATGATTGGTTTCACTAGGAGATTCTGTGTGTGGGATAATGATAGCCTTGACTGATTAAAACAACAACAAAAAAACCCACTGACATGTCATGGTGAATAAAAATATGAAATATGAGGAAGAAAGTTGAAATTATCTATCTACCCTATAGTGGTGTTCCTTTATGAAATATAGATTTTACAGCAAGACAGGAACAGAGGGGTCATCTGACACATTTAGTAGAGGAGTGAAATAATGATTTGGATTTAAAACATTGGGAGACATTGTACTGGGCAATTCAAACAAGGACACTTAGTTCCTCTTTCTTGAAAATCCTTTCCTTATAAACACAGTATTCTGGTAGACTGAGCAACCAACAGCTTGGTTCATTCCATATGTAACAATCAGGACCTAGTGCTCCTAATTAATAAACAGATGGCAATATCCCTGTGGGTCCTTAAGTCAGTAAGGGCTTTTGTGCTCCACTGGTTATGTCAAAATATCCTTTCTTAAAGGATGCATATGCCAAGACTGGATAATGGCACAGCAGATGCTTCATCTTGATTTCAGAATGGCAGGAAGCCAGCCAAGATCCCAAGGTAGTGTCCAGACAGTTATGGAATGAGCTTAATCTTGTTACAGTGGGAGGCAGAGTCTTCCCCAAGAGTGCTAAAGAGAATAATCCAGCATCGAAGTGTTTTTGAAATTCAGAGAGCAAGAAGGATTGTACTGGGGTGACCTCTTTAGGTAATACACTGCATGACCAACACCCTAAATAAAGGCTTGGCACCATCCACTCTGTTGAGTGTGCTGATGACCTTTCTGGTTTAGTTCTGCCTGATGGCATTCCCAAACACCTTCTGGGGACAGCAATTCAAAACCAGCTTGCAAGTTCCTGTCCAAAGAGATGGGCATAAGAATGAGACAAAAATCATCCTGCAGTGGTGAACATCTAGCTAAACATGTATTAAAGGCATGAATGCTACCTGTAACTATAGCAGGAAACAATATTATTTCATTTTGCATTTACAGTGTCATTTTTTGGCACACTCAGGGTACATGATTTCCATATTATTGGTAAATTATATTTTGGGCAGAACCATGAGTGTAAATATTATGGTATGCACAACAATGGAAAATTTTATCGGATATACAAAAATCTAGTAGGTAAAGGGCCAGTAAAGTGTCTATTTAGGTGACTGCTGTACCATTCTGACATTCAAGAAATTTGGGGACACCAGTCATCAAATTGTACACTGTAACAAACCCCCTTTTCCCTGATTTTAGTTTCTACCAAGGAGAAACATCTGTAAGTGGGATTAAACCCTTATAATGTCAACACGAGTTCATTCTAAAGAAATGTAGGCATGTTAGTTGCTTTCTGTTTGTTCAGAAGAGATCCAACTTGTTGGAATGGCTATCCAGTTGCTGTAGGACATACGTTATAATCATGACTGCTTATTGTAACAGTCAATGAGAACAGAGATACAGTCTTGTTTCTGGTCGCTCTGTAAGTGCAGGAAATCTTAAGGCAATGATCAGTAGCCATAAACATGACCAAAGGTATCTGTAATTATTTAACCCAGTATGATACCAGGATGGTCCACATTTTTTGGGGTTCCAAACAATGCAGGTTGGACATGGATTTTCTCAGACAAGTAGAAAATTATTCTTGATTATTACTTAGAGCCATTTATTTATTGTTTTGACATTCACAGATATATTTTATGTTTTACAGCCATTTTTTATTAGATTTTTTGCGTAGTTGCAAGAGGAAAATCAAAATGTAATTGGTTTAGGCAACTACTTTGCTCTGTGGCAAGCTGAATTAGTTGGGATAGAGAAAGCTCTCAATTAAGGAGAAGTCTTGTTAGTTACCATGCCTGCCATGATTTCACTGTTATAGAATGGGCAGTAAATAAGGAAGCTGAGCAGACAGGTCTTACCATTTTCTACCACGTCCTAAAGAATCCACTACTTCAGTAGCCTATTGCCTAGGATTGAATAAGAACATGTTCTACAGATTACTGTGTTCACTTGGTACAAATACCATCTGCAGAGTCATGACTGACAAGTACTATTAATGCCATAGGCTCTAGAAACACAGAGTGTGTGCCTAGTCCTTTCCTTTGCTCTTCAGGGAGAAGATACCACCCTGTCATATTAATCATCCTTTTATAGGCATGAAGAATTCTGCCTTGGTTCTTATAATCTTTCTGCTTTAATTGAAAATAATACTGTTGACTGATTCTCTTTAAAAAATCATATGCAAAATTGGCTTAAAAGTCAGCTTTAGAGATCTGAAAATTGCTTAATGTAGCATTTAGGCACAACTGACTTCAGAATAGTCCTGTAATTGCAGGGGAGGATAGAGTCCGTCACTTCCCTAGGCTAGAAGCAATGCTGTGTTTTTTTTCTTTTCTACTAATGCATTAAAATCAGAAAAGGAGCAAACCTAACTGGTTGGTCCTCAACAGTCCTGGGGGTGTGTCTACACTAACGTTTTAGCTGAGATCATGGTGAATGGAGTTAAATCCAGTTGGCGGCCGGTCACGAGCGGGGTTCCCCAGGGCTCAGTTTTGGGGCCGGTCTTGTTCAATATCTTTATCAATGATCTGGATGAGGGGATCGAGTGCACCCTCAGTAAGTTTGCAGACGACACCAAGTTGGGCGGGAGTGTTGATCTGCTCGAGGGTAGGAAGGCTCTGCAGAGGGACCTGGACAGGCTGGATCGATGGGCCGAGGCCAACTGTATGAGATTCAACAAGGCCAAGTGCCGGGTCCTGCATTTTGGCCACAACAACCCCATGCAGCGCTACAGGCTTGGGGAAGAGTGGCTGAAAAGCTGCCTGATGGAAAAGGACCTGGGGGTGTTGGTCAACAGCCAG
>NW_008825428.1:4047231-4098405 GCF_000699105.1 Pygoscelis adeliae
GCATTGGAACAGGCTGCCCAGGGAAGTGGTTGAGTCACCATCCCTGGAAGTATTTAAAAGACGTGTAGATGAGGCGCTTAGGGACATGGTTTAGTGGGCATGGTGTTGTTGGGTTGACGGTTGGACTCGATGATCTTGGAGGTCTCTTCCAACCTTAATGATTCTATGATCCTCTGATTCTTTGATCAGGAGTGCTGTTATGAGCAAATGTCCCCACCACCCTACTTACTGTGCTTTGTCTCACATCACCCAGCAGCCACAGAGCACATGAACTGGATTCTTCTGGGAAGAAGCTAAACTGGAGGACATATTCCAGGAGCACACCTGATGTGCTTTGACAGGTAGTCCATCCATAAGACCAGGCTGGCATTAGTCTGTAGTGATTTAATTTGATTCCATTTTCACTATAATGCTTTTATTGACTTTAATGTTTCCTCTCTGGTGTCATGGTTACATGGTAAAATCTGTTGCTTTAGTATCCTTTTGGCATCCCTTTATCAAATGCTAATGTGTGAAAGCAATGTCCTTTGCCTACTGCCTTGTTTCAGACGGTATTCCACGATGACGGAAGCTTTGAAGTCCCTTGCCCAATTGGAAAAGTTAAATTTCAGAGTCACAATCAGATTTCACAACTTTCCTTCCATATAATCTTTCACTTCATGTGGAGAACAATATCCTCAGCTTCTCAAATTGCAGTGTTGCAGTTAGCCTTTTCTGCCTGCCCTTTAGAGTGACTGAACACATCAAATTCTATGGAAGTTGGCACATAAAAAAGGTACTATCTCCTATATATTCTTTTCTACTGTCGCCCTTTGCTGCTTTTATTAACTACTTTTTCTTTCACTTGTGGATTTTTAAAATCTTCCATTTTTTTGTAGTACCAAACAATGTTCTCTGATCAAGCAGTCACCAGAGGACCTGAGATAAAGTTATTGCAAAGGCAGAGCAATGACACCTACACAGAAAGACTCTTGAAAGGCATGCCAAATAACAGGGATCCTGCTTGCCACTGGCGCTCCTGCCTGCATAAGGAAGAGCATGGGTTCTGTGGTAGCTGGGAGGAAGACAAGAAGAAAGGGGATTCTGCACCCTAGTAACCAAAATATTGTGTTAGATGTCTGACTTTGGCTATGTGATACAGATCACTTCAATGCTTAGGTTTAAGTTCTTCAAAGCCAGATTAAATGATATTTCAAATGCTCCATGTGGAGGGGAAATTAACTCACTTGCTGGGTAAATGCCTCTAATACGAGGGGAAAAAAGTCTCTGGTACCAAACACTTTTGGATCAGTCTGGCAGACATAGGCAGAGAATAAGCATTACCCAACAAGGCAGAAATGCTCTTGTGCAGTTATTTCATGAAAAACAACAATGCTACCAAACGTTTCCCAGTAAGGCAAAACTGGAGGCAAGTCAGGATATTCACAGTATGCTGGCTTCTGCCTTTATGGCAATTAAATGCGTCATTGAATGCTATTGCAGAAAAATTTACAAGAGAGACGCTTTGTGCCATGTCCTCTAATGATTGTTTAGGCTTATCAATGAGACAAACAAGACCTTCACAAAATCCTGACCATACCGTGCCTGATATCCTCTACAGTTCCTAATAGCACAACAATCAAGTGGCTGAAAGAAGCTCCTTACAGCCAGGTTCATTTTTCATACCAGCAAACAGCATATAGATAAAAGGTTTAAACTGGTAATGACCTATATCTATTCCCCCTTACCTCCAGTTTAACCTTCCATTTTCAAGCTTCCACCTACCTTCATTTCTGATTGATAGAGCTGAATACAACCTTTCATTGCAATGTACTTTTTTGATACTTACTCTCTTCTCCTTATGTGTCTTTCTTACAGCAGGCTGGGAAACCATTTTCCCTTGCCCTTCCTCTCCAACTCAGCAGATTCAATACTAAATTTTAGTATTTCCTTTGATTCTCGTACCTGCAGTATCCAGTACTGGGCTCCAAGCAGGAGCTGATTTCTGTTTAATTATTTGGTTATCATTTTCAAAAGACATGATACTCACAAAGGTAGTATACTATTCTTGGCAACATTTTATTTCCTGTGGGTCTCCTTGTTTTTTGCCTCCTCTGATTTAGTGCGATACATTATTATATAGATAATAACTTGTCCCTAAGAGGGATAGAGAAATCCTTTGATATTAACCTTAAAATGTTTTGAGCACATTTTAGTTCTGTATTCTTTCATTGTGAATATATATCATTCATTAATTTAATTTGTAAAGGGATTACTTCAGAGTAATCTCATTAGAGATGATCATATTACCAGATAGCCTTACATAAGATAGTCTCATTAACTGTGCCTCGGGATGTCACTTTCGATATCTATTTCATACCCCAGATATAAATTCATTACATGCTTCAAATTGGCTTCAAACCTTAAACTGACAAGTGTTCTGTATGATGTGTGTTAAACACGTTTGGTATCTTTGTTTTTGTAATTTATAAATATAAATGTTTCCAGTAAAAATTTAAAGAATTTAAATGCAAGTAGGAGTTTAAAGTACTGTGTAACCTTATGCTGTAATTATGCTCTATCTCCCATAAGATATGTGATTCATATCTTCAAATGATTTTAAATGTTGTTGCTCAGACTTAGTTTTTCATCCACTTTTTATATTGCTGCAAGTATCTAATATAGACTAGAAGAAACTAGTAATAGATGATTCCTGTTGATTTTGAGAGGATTGAAAATTAGCCCTTCTTGTTCCTGATTGTACAAAGATAAATTCAAACAAAAGAAGTGACCCTCAGTTTATTGTAAGAGGAACAGGTTTCTGTCACAAAACATGTGGTGAGGAAGGAACTGTGTTATGTATAACTAGTGAGCAGTTTCAGAAATGTGACACTGCAAATCAAGAAATGACTTATATGTAGTTATCATTCTGTTTTCTGTACATTGGGTTTTTAAATGCAAGAAGCCAGCTGGCTATGCCTTCTGGAACAAAGAAGGGTGATGTTTGGATTCAAGCTGATGGAAAAAGAAGGTTGATACAGACATAATGAAACATGAAGAACTCTTCCAAGTTCCTTGGATATGACTTTTCTTGAGACCTTAAAAATATTTCCCTCATCATTCAGTAAACCTGCCAGTGAACTATAGAGTTAAACCATTCTGCCAGTTTTTGGTGCCGACTGAATCTTTGGGGCTGATCTTCCTACTTCACTGAACAGGATGGAGAAGGTTTCTCAAACAGCTGTTTCAGTTCCCTAAACTGGCAATCAAATAGACTGGCTTCATTCCCTCTTCAAACAGTTGTTCATTCAACCCAAAAGGATGGTGCTTTTCCTCTTCCTCTGTCCCTCCTTTCCAATACAAACTAATATACACATCAAGAATGTGCTATTTACTTTTGGTTAATTGCCACAAAATATCAATTTTTTTAATGTATAACAAATTTCTATAAGAGCATACATTATAATATGACAGTTTTAGATGATCACAGATGATTTATCTTTACAATTTTGTTCAAGTTGTACTTACAACTTGTCTGAAAGACATATCCAAGACCCTGGGAAATATTATAAAGCAGTGTGAGCCTTGCTTCCCTAGAGGAAGAGAGTGCAGGTATGAGAAACTGCATATCTACCATTAGACTCTTCTGTAGGACTCTGAAGTGAGATCTATGACTTAAGGCTGTTGTATTGAATGTCTACATGCAGGCAGTAGGAGAACTGTTCAAGTGACATTCAGTCAAGTGCCCACATTATAATGATAACATATAGCTCCGCTTTGTCTTTATCTCACATAAGACTGCCACTATAACAGGAATGGTTAAAAGTGCTTGAAAAGCTGTTCTTGATGAAGAATGGCAGACTGAAGCACTACACTAGCAAGACAGTGATTATAGCGGAAGACAGAAGAAAGAAAAATTGCAGAAGTGGTCTAATACCCTGTTTGGAAAGCACAAAAAGCACCTCATTAATTTAGTTTAAGGTTTACATAAGGCAGAGCAGCATTCCAAAGTCATGCTTTCTATCAGTTCTGGTTGGCTGGGAGACACTGCTGCATTCTGGAAGCTGGCTTTGTTTTATGTTATTTATGTTTGTTATTTTGTCAATTCTCGGCAGGGCCAAAGTAATGCAACATAGTCGAATTTGAAGCTCGGATGCTGGAGTTTTTCCAACCAACCCGGAGGAGCGTGAGGACAGGGCAGCAGAAGCTATCGTTGTAGAATATTTTAGCCAATGATCTTGGTACTTGAAATTTGTACCGTGTAGTCCCCAAAACTCACTTTCTTAATTTATTTCATGGTATAGTATTATAGATAAGAATTTTACTAAAGAATGACTCAATGGTAAGACTCTCCTACCAAGATATTTCAGACAACTCTGCTGATGTTCGCTCCAGCAGCATCACGCTGGGAAAGACACAAGTCTCAGAGAGGCAACTCTCAAACTATGTACACTTGTATAGCTCCTAACAGCATCCTAAATCTGCACTGAATACTCAATACTCACAAAAAATCAGTGGTAATTTAAGAAACCAGTGTGATTTAGTACGAAGCTGCTTAACATGTTAGTTGTATTCACCACTAATTTTAGACTCGGTGTGGCTTTACAGTGTAGTCATAACCTTAATGCAAGAATGGCAACAGAAAAATCAATACTGGGAGAAAAGACTGTAATAAATTACTGAGCTATAGACACAGCTGAGCGAAAGAGGATGACCTAAAAGCAGGAATAATCAAACACAGGTGACTGATGGCAGATGAACTCCACAAAAGCAGTATCATTGAAATTAACACCTGTGTTCATGGGAGGAGAAGTGTGGGACTAAAATTTAAAATTGTAAAAGAATTTCCCTCTTTATTTTCTTTGAATTAACTGATTTCAAATTGTAAGATGTTATCTGTAGAATGCTAAAAATGTGTGATAAATATTTCTTTAAGCCAATGACCGTTATGAATCTCTACATCTGTCTGGATAGTGAGGTGGAGGCAAAGCAACACTTGCAGTCCCCACTTACACATAGAAATGCTCCTAATCTGTTCTCAAAGATGGGCATATATTTCCCCAATAACTGTGAGAAATATCTGAGAAAGTTTGAGTGTCAAGTTGGATAGTACAGGAAATTAAAATTACATTACTTTAGAGAAATAATTACGGTAAATGGAGATTTATCTAAAATTCTTGAAATAAGGTTTACAAGAGAAATACAGTTAGGCTTTAATTATGATACTGCGAATGATGAGTGTTACATCAAAAAGAATTAGGGTCAGGAAGCTAGACTTCTTACTGAGCTATGTTGGGTGTAGTGACTTTTAGCCCTTTTGAGATGATGGTTAACTGCAGAAGAAAAAATGTCTCTTGAGCTAGTAAAAGAGAAGCAGGAAAAACCCTTAGTACTTATCATAGGAGCTGTGCAGACACACAGTGAAGCGTAAGCCGCTCCATGAAATATAGCATGTGTGTTGTGGGGAAATACTGTCAACACAAGGAACAAATGGCACGTGTTTTTTAATCTATTTTTGGTCAACCCAGTAGAGCTGTTCCTTCTAGTACAGTACTGTCCTATGTGTTGAGTAAAATGTATTAACACGGGCCATTTACGTCCTCATAAAGCTTTTGATTCTTTTACCTAAAAGAACTGAAGTTAGGACTCTTAGTCCTGTCATTCACCCTCACTAACTGAGAATACGATTGCTAAAACAATCTTACACATTTGGAAAATGCCAGAAATTACACTGTTTTACGAGACTGTAACTTATAGAAATGGAATTTTCTAGTTCACTAAACTAAAAATATGTTTAAATGAACACATAAATTTATTTGGTAATTTTTTGGGACTGGGTAGTGTTATTATAAAAGCTTGGTGAAACTGTTTGCTTAAGGGTTCTGATGAGATAGTCTTTTGCTATACTTCCTATTTTTTAGCACAGAGTTGTGCAGTAATTACAGTATATCAACATCTGAAGAACGGGCTGGGAGCAATTGCAGTTTTCCCTGTGGAGTTGATAAAAAATTGAGAATCACTATCCAGAAAACTATATTACCTTTCTTTACATCTGCAGAATTTTCCTATCTATCTAAAATGTCAAAAGGAAATACCTCTGAATTTGTTTCTACTGCTTTTAATAATTTAAATCTCAGAAATATTTTTATAAATAAAACAAAAACTGTAGCAGAGTACTGAAACTTTAATGTTATTGTACAGTGGGCTCAGTCTAATATACTCTGTTTACACTGCTCTCCAGAAATTTTTATGTTACTGTGTTTCTTCTTGGGCAGTAGGGCAAACAAGGCAAAGAGTTTCTTCAGAAGCTAGTCTCCTGCCCAGTCTTAAACTTCTTCCCACGTTTTCCCCAGTTCACTTATACCTTTATGTTTATTGTCAGGAGACTATGGCTTTGTTTTCCCTTCTGCTTTCAATGTGCTACATGGACTGGAATGCTATATATTTCTGGTTTTGCTACGTGCTCGAACCTAGTAAGTGCTTTTTTCCATAGTAACTAACAGTCTAACATCTGTCCTCATATTTCCAGAAGTATAACCTTGATCACTCATTTAACATTTAATTTCCTTTGTAGACACTACAAATCAAAAGCCATATTTCTGCTTTATACATCAGCAATGCCATCTTTTTGTTCTCATGTATATTTGTAGTTGTCTGGATTGGCAAATTTTGGTTGTCTGAAATAGCATGGCCTGCTATATTTATTTATGCATACTCTCCACTTTCAATTCTGTATTCTTATTTTCTGTTACTAAACTTCAAAATTATTCAATACTCTTTATGTGTTCCTGATCAATTGTAATATTGGTTTTTTATCTTTTTTATTTCAGTTATTTTTTGATCAACCAAGTTAGAGAAAAACAAATAGATTTCCAGCACTGAAAATGGTGTACTAATTGTACAGACAGGTATGTGCATTTTTTGCCCATGCCATCAATTTCTGAATTATATGTATTCCCACATATGCAGACACACTGGTAGTTAACAAAGTAAAATGAATATTAACAATATATTCTCAATTACATTTTCTTCTGAAGAGGTTGAGTTGTTTCATTTCTGTACTCACAACGGTTATGTGGGGGAAAGAATCAAAATGATTTTAAAATAGTAATTTAAGTTATGCTAAGGTATAAGCAATAGGAATACCAGTCTGGTGGTTAATGTAAAACTTACTTATAGAAAATTTTCATTTCTCTTGTTCTAGTATTCCTTAGATAGAAATTGACTTTTTCAGAGACTGCTTAGGCTTCTGTTTGTATTTGCAGTTGATAATGTGTAATTATTTAGTATACATTACTTGGCAGCATATTAAGCACAGGTAAATTTTTTATTGATTTAACTATTTATTTCTTTAAATCTGCAAACTTTGTTTATGTGTAAATGTTCTAAAATCCAGAGTTCACCTCAGAGAGAAAGAAATACAAAAGGGGGAAAAAACTGTTTGTAAATACCTAAAAGTTCCTTAGTCCCATGACTTCTATGTTTTCTTCCATATAGTTTTCATTATGTTACTTTAATACTTCCCGAAATAGTGGTTAAAATAGCACTATACGGGGTTTTTTTTTAGAGTAGTGGAATCAAAATTATATCTTTTAGCAGTGGATCAATCTAAAAGAATCAATTAATAGGAGAACTTACCTAGATAAATTTACACAGTATATTATTATTGTAGTGTTTTTCTCTGTAAATTTTGAAGGGAGCAATTTGAAAAGACTTAACTATAATATGCCTTACAAATATTACATTTGAGTTATGTTTCAATATAGTTATGTGGGACCTAGAGAATGAATTGTTCTTTTGAATTATATTTTGAAGAAAATTCAGAGTGTTTTAAAAGGATGTATTGTGATGAGGTAAGAAACTAGTGTTATCTCTCTCTTCTCCTCCAACAATCACTATAATGTATAAGCCTTCTGTTTCTGTATTCTGTTATAATTACTATTACTTAGGTGACAACGCGATTTTAATTCACATTCCTATATTATGATTTTAAGTGTTTTAGTGTTTCTTCACTTCAAAGGAAATGGAGGGTAGCTTATAGCATAGTTGTGTTCTTCTTTTGATTTCTACTAACAGCCTGCCCATTTCCACCCCCCAATGAAAATGGGAAGGTTTGTTTAAAGCACTCTCAATCGCTCACAAAATAAACTTTTTTTTTCTTCTTTTGGGATACTTGATAAACACAGTCTGCAGATATTTCAAAAAATGAGTACTTCATTGGAGTTATAGTACAAGTGTTATTACTGAACTTTTGATTGACAGGAATCATAGATTAATGCTTTTAGTGACAGCAATATTGTAGATATAAGCCACCGAAGGCACTTACATGTAAATATGATTTTCTTATAGTTCTATGCAGTAGTTAGGACTGACTGTAGTCTTTTATGTACATTATGTTTATGAATACACAAATACTCGAATACTCGAAATTTTCCTAAATGATACAAACATGAACAAAAACATCACCCTGAAACCCATTCACACTCACAAGAGACTTTTTAATTAACAGTCACATCTGTGCAAGAATACTATATTTTGCAAAGTTAGCAGCAACATAAACCATATTATTAAATTTTGAAAAAGAGTACAAGTCTCAGTAGACCTGTTTAACAATTCCAGAACTAGTGTGAAATGATACCTCTGGCCTCCTGAGTCTAGTTTGGAAATAGCTAAATTTTCCATAATGATGTCATTAAATATTTAATAGTATAATATTTTGAACACCTTTCCAACATAAATGACATTAAAATTTAACCTGTTTAAACTGTTAAAGGTTATCTGAGAAAATTCCATTAGAATACACTTTCAAAGCCAATTAAAGATGCTTTGATATTAAAAGATGGCTTTTGTGAAGAAAATGAATTAACGTAAACAATAAAAACTGAAGATCAAAGTGAACAGGTAGATTCTTTCTGAAGTATTTCATAAGGTTATGGAGTAAAATTCTGAAAAATATTTTATTTTGCAACATGGTACTATTGAGCCTATGCAATCCTCATCAGAGTCTAGCTGCAATCCTAGTTCAATCAGTCTATTAAATCGTAGTAAAAGTTGTAAATATTCATCAAGGTATGAAGAAATATTGCCATTTTAAGATAAGTCAAAAATTCATTATATGGAAAAAAGGTCTAAGATATTACAATAAAATAAAGCTTTAAATATAAAGGAAAATACTTTTTCTTATGTTCTGGCCGTAAATTATCCCCTTGTTTCTGCTTTCTACCAACAGATATTCTAAAGGGACTCTGTGACTACAGCTTTGATTTTGTCTTCTTTTTTTTTATACCAACTATCTTTGCTACTCCATCAAGGTCCTGTAGGCAATAGGCTATGAGAATGCACACAAGATCTTATTGGAGTAGTAATTCCTTCACTGTTAGCAGGGTGGGCAAAAAGCAGCTGATGGACCTAGTATCTGCCTTTACTGGGTTGACGTCTGTGATCACCAGCATCTCCATATAATGGTATAGTATTTCACAGAACGGACAGAAAACAATTACAAGTCACACAGCAGCAGCGAGGAAGAAACATAACCATTCAGTTGCAAGAAGCTGAAGGCAGCATTTCGACTAAGCATAGGCAACATTCTTCAGGGCTTGAAAGACCCATGTCAGTTTGCAAATGCGACCTTCATGCTGAGCTCAAACACTTTATGTTTCATTTTAAGTAAAAAGTGGAAATCTTGTGACAGAACTCATTCTCTTTTAAAGTTTTGCTCATGGAGGAGAAATAGAAATGCCAGAGATTTGACTATGTTTTGTTTGTTATTTGAAATGTGGTAGTACGTATTACCAGCTTGACTTTTAAGCTGGTAGTGGTCAATTAAGGCAGCAACAAAAGCAAACCTTTGTGAGATTTCTGTTCAATAAGATTTACAGTCTATGGCTCTCATTCTCCAAATATTTCTGTATAAATTCAATCTAAATGATTGTATTGACTTTAATGGGGTTGTTCATGCATACTATAGGCAGAACTGGGTTTTACTATTAAATCTGTAATGTAGCCCAGGATTTATGATGTTAGGTGTTATGTAATATGGAGAATGTTATAGTCATCCCTCTGAGAGCAAAACACTGTATACTACATTCATTTTTGTTTTAAAGGTAAACAAAAATAAAGTGTGAAAGGAATCACAGATGGTGTATCACACTCACTGTAGTACCAAATTACTCCCTTTTTGAAGCTCAGATAAAATAATTCCATTTGATTGGAAAATCAGTCTTAACTTTGAATGGTCTACTGTTGTCTTTAACTCAACAAGAGGGGAGCAAGGGGAGGAAAAAGGTTGTGAGACTTCCTTTTACTAAAAAACATACCATACAGTTTAAATCTATTCATTGTGGCTCCTTGTATGAAAATGAGCGGTCACTAATTTAGAATGGATGTCAGAGAGTATGATGAAGGGCATAGCTGTTGGGCTAATACTAACACTGGATTTACAACTATTTAGTAGGTGGAGACATATGAAAAAGCACTGAAGGAATCTGTTCATGTATGAGGCTGTTTAAGGTCATCTTCACTGAGAATATCCAGCCTCTTAACAGTTTTGATTTTAACTAAAACAGTATTTTGTTTTCCTTTCATATACTTTAATTTGATGAAATGTTAAATATTCCTATAATTCCTTGGATGTTTTGAACATGTAATGCATTTAAGAATTGAGTGCTGGCAGAAAATCTTGCAGAATTGGTAAGGTGCATGAGAAATTTGAGTGATTTCAAATAGTAAAATGATAAGACCTTGCCTCCCGTTGATCGAACATCTTCCTATGAACTCTTTCCTTTTATCATTAGTTTTGTTATTGCTAAGGATGTGTGTCCTTTCCTGTGAAAAGGATTCCCTTTCTGTAGAGAATCAATAGTTCCCTATGGATAATTTTCTCTGTTTTGCACTTTACTTCTTAAATAGAATATGAAAAGGAGTAGAAGCAATATAACAGATTTTGATTGTGAACAGTCTCTAGATTTTTAGAAGAGGACCATTTCCACACCAAATCAGCTTTTATGTCTGTCTCCACTATCATAAATCTTCTCTACTTTTCAGTTATTTATTTTCTGATTGACAATCACCTTTCTGCAGTGCTTCTCTCTTTGAACCATCTTTCCATTCCTTAATGGGTGGTTTCTTTTCTATACCCTCTTCTCTCCATGATACTTTATCTCATTCATTTCAGACTTTCCAGAAATAAATATATTTAAGACAAAACTTGGGGGATGATAGTGCAGTTTTAGTGGAGTTCAGAGCAAGCAGTACTGTCAAAATTCAGGCTTTTAATTGGATTCCAACTTGGAGCGATAATATGAAGAATCTAGTCTGTTTTCCCTAAAGTACTATTTTAATCATAATTGAAGTAATCATTTACTCTGCTAGGGCCTGATTCTTCAAAGGTTATTGATTGTTGTAAGCACTGTTCATGACAGTCTCTGCCAGATTTGGTGTTTAGCATGAGAGCTTGCCTCTAGCTGTAATTCCTTCCATTCCTCTCTCTCTTCTTCCTGCTTTTCTTACAGAAATATTTTAATCTGCATACACAACCACCATTTTCACATCTAACTTTTTACATATATTTCTTGTAAGTCATTTTCTGTTATCCAATCTGGTCTTTCTAATTTTTTATTATATTTTTTAATATAAATGGCTTTTATTGTCCCAAGTTAACATTTACCTTAAACTGAATTCTAAGACAGTAAAAAATTGAACTCTTCTTTCATTAAGTAAACTCCTTTGTATGTATAACATCTGGTATTAATAATTTATTAGATAACATGTCATATTTTAGTCCACAAGAAACATAATGAGTTTCACACTGGGGATCAGCATGGGTCTCGCCTAAGGGAAACTTGATTATTTGAACAAGACAGAAGACCTATTGATTTAATGTTCAGGACTCCAACAATTTCTCTACAGCATGATATTGAAACATTGTGTGAAGCTCAACATTAAACTGAACACTAATCTTAGAATTAACCAGTAGGCACAGGAAAAAAAAATATGCAGAATCTTAATTACCTCATCAGTTATGTAAGTACAGTGCTTATTCACTTCAGCAGAAATCATATATGTAGAAATAGATGACATGGGGTTTTAATTTTTATTTTTCATTGTATGGCTATCCTTAATGTTGAACTAAGCTTTTGCAAAAAAAGGAGCTTTGACTTAATATTCATGAGTAGGAGAAAATATTTGTGATGTTTTGCAATGATTTGCCAACTTTGCAAAGAACTAAAATATTTCAAAGCACAGTTTACCTTTGGTTATATTTTATTACTTGCAATGTTTAAAGCAGGACAGATTCCTTCAGTTTCTAGAGAGTAGCAGAAGGTATATGTTCATATGCGTAAGTCTCCCACTCTCAGAATTACTCAATAGAATTATCTATTATTACTCTTCTCCCCCCCCCCCCCCCCCCCCCCCGGCATTCTCATAGCTACTATTGTACAGCTGTAAAACAGACATGGGTCTAACCAACTCCCAGATTACAGTGTTTAGGAGCCTTTGGAAATGGTGGTGGAAGGTGTTTATACCTTCTCTCTCTTCTGTTTCTTTTTAGTCCTGAGGTTAGAATGATGAAAGTAAGGAGAATGGGGGTTGCAGCTTTAATAACTATTATATGTAGGTAACTTTACCATGCCACATTGTGGGGTTACTAGAACAAGACTGTACTTAATTTGGCTTTTGAATATCACTTGATTGACAGATTGTACCTACATTCATTTTGCTCTTTGTTCCTGCATCTTGGAGAAGATGAATACTCAGATGTAAATAAAGATACTGATTTCTTCTTTCAGCCAACTTAGCCTCAATGATTTGCTCTTTATGAATGGAACTCTACACATGCACAAATGTTATCTTAAATCATTGATTAACACATGCTGTTTTTAGTAACTGCTTCTTCACACTGCAACTTGTTAATTCGTAAATTGGTTCATTGAAACTAGTACAATGGAACCACATTGGTCATATCATGTCTTGAAAGAACAGAATGATACACACCATTGATCTCAAGACTTCTTCCTCTCCTTGTGTTGGAATTCAGTGCCCACCAAGCTTCTGTATAAAAATGATTCAGACCTTTTTCATAGATCTAGGCACTATCGTTAGCATCACAGGCAGTAAATTACACAGTCTGCTATCAGATTGACTAATGGATGTTCTGCTAAACCATCTGGCATGCTTCTATTAAAAAGGAGCTGCTTTTTTTCAGATGGAAAAGCCTTTCAAAAAGTCTACCGATCATAGCTAAGCCCACTGCATCTTGAGTTCCTAACTATTGTATACTTATTATTTTCACATTTTTTATATTTATTATTGTTCCTAGACCTAGTAACTCTGTATTTCATCTTCTGAACACGATTCTTTGTATATGCTCATAAAGACTGAAATTTTTGAGTAAAGGAGAGGGCATTATCCTCCTTTAAGGAATTTTTGATGTAGGTATACAATTTCATGTGGACAGCTATCACAGAATATGGCTTAGTGTACTGGTTTTCTTTTCCTCTGTCAGTGACCAGCTTGCTCAGTCAGTATGGCCTTAAAATCCAAGCACTGTGATGCACTGAGAAGAGATATCAACCATGAGGACACTATTTTGTGCAAACATGTTTATTTTTAAAATATTTTAGCACTCCCTAATTTTATCAGCATATTGCTTAATATATTTTCCTTCTTTTATTTAAAAGTAATAAGACCTAATTTTTCTAACTATCTGTGTAATAATAGGCAACCTCTGGTATTGTATATCTGAAAACCTCTACAATGTAAATATAAAATATATCTATCTTCATGTGTTTCATAAAAGCTTAGTCTGACAATTCAGTAGCTTTTTGAAAAGAAAAATAATTTCAAGACAGAAGACAACCTAAGACTAAGGAAGAAGGAGACAAAGAGAATTTGTTTCTTCTAAACTATGACTCCAAGCATGGGCTTTAAGTAAAAGCTTCTAACTCTGAGACACATGGAGATGTTGGTTCTTTCATTGCTTTGAAGATACAGAGGGACAAAAATCTAAAAGAGGAAACAGTCTAACTAAGATTTTAAAAGTCAAGAAGAGACAAGCCACATTGCATCTACCATGATAGAACTGTCTAAAGCTTGGACTTTCATTTGCTAGATTAGTATTTATTAATGAATACAACACCTTGACTATGCCATACACTGTAAATGTGCTATTTGTAAGGTATTACAAAATATCTTCTTTCTTAGCCTACATGACATCTGTCAAAGCAGCAGAAGACAGTCTGTTGATGTATTTTGGAATTCATTCATAGGAGCACACACTTTTGTCCTTCCTGACTTCCCAACTGTAATTGTGACTAAAAGTGCTGCGAAATTATGTTCAGATAATCATTAAAATAGTTACCTCAGCCAGCAGTTCCTATGTTATCTTTATATTTGAATAGTGGCACCATTTGGGATTTCCTGTTAAAGATTACTTAGGAACAGACATTACTGGAAAAGGTTAGCAGTGACATTTCACCTCTGTATATGAGCTGTGTCTTAGCTGCCATGACAATGCAGCTACATATGCACAAGGTATCTTCAAAACCCAGTTTTATATTGCCTAGATCTACCAAACTGCTACAGTTTTATGCCCATTCAAGAAAGCCTGTCAAGAGTTTGTCAAGGATGAGATACACAGTACCTTTCCTCAGTAGCAAGTTCACAGGAAAAATATCTCCAAAAATGAGCATTAGTGCGTTAGGAAGCTGTGTAAAACTTTGGTGTGTTCTAAAATATGGAATTCTAAACACACAGAAGAATTCTTCACAGTAAGTTTTGCATTTTGTGTTAAGTATGTTCTACTGGCTGAAAAACTTTGTGTACTGCTATGTTACTACACTGTTACTAATAATAACGCATGAAATTACCAGTGATTGTACACAGTGGGTGACAGTACAGATTGAACATTTACCACAGAATAGAGAAATACTTTTTTTTTTCCATTTTGAGTACATAAAATGTAGCTAAGACTGCTGTAAGAAGGAAATACAAAGATGAATAGCCATTTCTAAGAACAATACATACTGTCTCCTTGTGTTATAATGCAGAACAGTTATAGCGCTATTTTTCTAGTGGAACAGATATTTTCATGGGGATTCTTGCACTAGGCAACCAACATTCATTATTTTGGCAATGCCAAAACCACCTATTTCCAAAAGCTTTTTGAATCACCTCCTCTGTGCCATAGCATTCAGTACTTCTATCTCTACATGTGCTACTTAAACATTCTCTGAATTGTGTTAAGGCAAAGTTTGTTAACAAAATTAAAATATAACTCACGCTTCCTAATATATAACTTCTAAGTAGTGTATAATTTCATGTGTTGAGCTACAAAAGGGGGGGGGGAATATTATTTTAGCATAGAACAAAAAGTTTTTACTTTCCATTACTGCAACACTACTGTATTTCTTTAGTCACAGAACACATGGGTCTTAAAATAGATTAGATTTCAGATTTGGCAATTTCACTGTATCCCTGTGTTGTTGTGATGGTTGCTGCCAGTTTGATTTTTCTTTTTTCCTTATGGGAACCTAAAATAAGAAAAGTAGGAAGAGTGACTGGGTTAAGTGGAAAGAGGGAGAAATTCCAGCTGTGAGCAGTTATATATGTTTGGAAAGAAAAGGTTCAAAATACTGAAAGGTGTGAGTATGGCACAATACAGAGCTGGAAGCCCAAAGCAGCAGAGAGACAGGCCTCAGTTATGATGGAAAAAAAAGTGCCTAACAACAATTAACCAAAACCAGGCCTTTAAAAAAAGGACCTTCCTGGAAGGATACAACTTTAAACTCTTTTTTTCCTTTCTGTCTTTCCAAATTCTTTCAAATTAACTTTGAAATGTATGTAATATTCTAGGTTATATTTTCATATAATCTGATTCAGGTATAAAATCCTTTTAGTTTTTTTTTTTTTTTTTTTTTTTAAATGTTTACTACAAACAAAAGTTCTCACAGCTCTGGCCATCCCCAGGGACTTCTAGCCTTTCATTACCATAAAGAACTGATATCTATGTTGATGTTTATGATGTGTCTTGTCTCATTTGCAAATCAGTAATAAGCAGCAGGCATGTTTCCTGTGTTTGTTTGAAGTATTTTTGCCATTTATGTTTATTTAAAATTAAAACTTATTATAGTGAACGTTTTCATGCTAAGATCTGACTGTTGCCTTAATAGTTATGAAATTATATTGTAGTTTTAGCAGATTAATCGCTTAATAGTATTTGAATAACTCTCAAGAAATATCTTCACATAGCTGGAAAGACACTGTAGTAATTGCAATAATATCTAAACCAAGAAGAAAAGGTCAAAACTACTTCTCGGATAAGTTAGGATTAATGATCCTGGAGGGAGGTGTTTGCATTTGAATGAATTACTATAAACCATTATACAAAGGAATAACTATATTAAAAGAACAAAACCAACAATGCCTTCCCCGTTATGGTCTTCAGCCTAAAATTATCTCCTTTAAATGGACCCTGACATAGAGGACAATTTGAACGTACACCAAACCTAAACCTTATCTTCTGCATTTGGCAAGCATGTGCAGTTTGTCAACAAGGTACAAAAAAAGAAAGAAAAATAAATATTTTCTAATTAAATCTTGGTGTAAGCAGATCAAGGGTGGTTTTCTTTCTTTTTTTTTTTTTTTGTGGCTTAGGTCTGGCTAACTATTTTCTATTTTGTATTTTGTAAATTTACATTTTTTACTGCTTTTTCCTTACTGGCTTTTGTATGTAAAAAGTTTTCAGGGTAAGTGATTAAGAGAGAACTTCATTGCTTTGGTGTGGCATTTTTAAAGTTGAATGTAGGAACACATTCCAAACATTATACCTATATATTTGTGTGTGTGTGTGTGTGTGTGTGTGTGTGTGTAAAAGGCAGCAAGATAACACTCATCTTAGAGGCATGGGCAAGTGTGAGGCCATACCCATAAGGTGAGGTATGTGAGACAGTACCTTTTTGCCAGCTTTAGCCAGGAAAGTTTCCTAATAGACAATAAAATGCAGAGAGCATAAATACTAAAGGAAACTGCAAAAAGAAGTTGTTGGTCCATTTTAGGCTTTGAAATAATCCAGTTGCTGTAATTATAAGAGTAAGAGTTAAATTAGGCAGCGTCAGTTTATCTCTAATGCACTTCTCTGATTTCTTTTTCTCTGTTTCACTTTTAACCTTTATTCATGAAATGTTTCTTTTTATATATCTCTATGTCTTTTTATGTATTTGCATATAGTCAGGAGCATTAATGGGTGTTATTTCGAACAAAAAGGCAAAATGTATATTTTGCAAGTACATAGTAGTATGGCAACCCTCTTGCAGGATTTTCTCCTCCTACAAATGAATTCCCTAGTTGCAACAGATTCTGGAAAGATGATAGAACAAACAATAGAGTAGTTCACGTTTTTTATTTTCTTCTCCCAGAAGCACATTTTTAACTCACATCCTGTTTCTCTTGAAATAGTCTACTACTTTAACAAGACATAAAATGCACAGTAACCTTTGGAAAAAAGTGACCAAAGTCACATTGTGATTTGAAAGTACAGCACTTAAATCATTACTAGATCAAAGACTTCATCTCTTCCTGCCTCTAATTTCATCCTGGTACTTTATAGTCAGAGGAAATTGAAACTCTACTGATACATTAATTTACCTATTGTAAGTAGATAAGATGCCTAATAAAATATTATGTAATAGCATTACCTTTAAAATATTTTAGTTTAAATAAATACAGTGTCCCACTCAAGTTAGAAGAACTAGAAAAACAAGTGGAAATACTTCCAATGAAATGAAGAACCAGGTTTTGCAAAAAAAGGCAGTCAGCTGAGATTAGCATCTAGAAACATTTTTAAATTATCCACTTGTATCTATGAAGTTCATCACTGCATCAGCTGACCTTCAGGCATCCATTTTCCAAAAAGGAATCTCTACATCCAGGTTAGGTTTCCAAGTGTCCTGGACCGTTCATGCAGAGAGCTGTGAGTCCTCACAATGCAATTCTTATTCAGAGCCAGTGCATTAAACGTCTAAGCTATCTTATCTGGAAACATGAACAGGTGTTAGGTAGAGGAGGCTTTCAATTTCACTTTCCTGTGGCTGACTTTATTGCCTTGCAAGACCTTATAAGGAGTTGTTAGATTAGCTCAGAATTCACACAGTTTCATGGGCTTGATGTAAATCCGTTCCTTCTACAGGAAAGCAGAAAGTCACTGTTTTCTTTTAAAGATTTTGAGGGATGGTAGTGCAACTTATCCTTTTTCAGAACAAGCTGGTGTTAGGCCGTTCTTACACGCACTTCAGTGCCCTTGTCTGTGTTAGGATATTAAAAAAACAGTCTGTCATTTCCTAGGAGAGTACCTAATGATTAGGCTTCAGGCGATTTTCCACTCAAAGCTGTGCCACTGTGCAGAAATAGTTTAAGACTCATCAGACCATTACTTTCTAGCTCAATGAGTAGGGCACTTACCTGAGAGAAGGATAGGCTTGGATTTGGATTTCTCCCCCAAGCTAGTTTGTGTTATTTTTCATCAAATAAACATTCGATAAAAGACTGAAATGCACTTGTTCGAAGGATCAAAAGCTGAGACTTTTACAATGAGGCCAAAAGCCCCCCTGCTAAACTGAAGTAGGTTAGCTAGGGTCCCTGCTGCTGAGCAGCTGAAGGCATTGCAGCTGGGGAGATGGCAGCTGTTAGTCTGTACTGTCTAAAGCTGAGGAAAACAGTGAATCTAGGTTGTCTTCTACCAGGTCAAATTCTCTAATCAGAATTTTGTGTCAAGAAAAGAAAATGGCACCCACATCGTTCCTCATAGTTTGGTTTTTTTTCAGTACAAGTATCTTTAGCCACATATTTTGTCCAGGGTTCAGTGCTTTAGGATGTTGTAGTTGTTTTTAGACCAGGCTAACTGTTGAACTTTCAGAGGGAAAGAAAGAAGACTGCCTACTTTGAAAATCACAGTTCTCCAAAAACTGTGCTTTTAAGACGGGGAAGGGATCATTGTATACTGTCCTTGAGAAGCATTACTAGATAAAGCTTGAAACTGCAGATCTTGTGGACGTTTAGACCATGAATTTTTCCTATTTAAGTACTCTTAACATACCTAACTCCTTTCTGTGGATATTGGGCTGCATACCTAATTCCCTTTGACTTCAGCAATATTCAAGGGCACTTAAGAGAGCAAAAATGTGTCCCAACTACACACGTATTTCTTGTAATTCAGTGAAGACAGACTAACTACTTCTTACCATCAGTGTGGTAATCAGTAGCAGGGGTATGCTGAGATTTCATTATAAATGAGTTTGTTATTTATATCTAAATAAGTAATATGACTGCAGTTAGGCATATTAGCTTTCACAATATTTGAATAATTCCGTTTTCCACTTAGACTATTCAATAACTATAGCTGCACACAGCTCACATCTGCAGAATGCAATGGCTTCCTTCCAAGCTATGCCTGAGTTTCCCTGTAGGACAGTGGATGAAGTGAACAAGCAATGCCTAGAGGCATTAACATGGAGTCCGGACATACTAGAGATGCACTCCAGAAGCAGTCAAGTAACCTTAGCTACCAATACGTACAAAAAGCTTACCTTAATACTTTTCAGAAACCTTTTAATAAACGTTATCATCAAATGCATGGTCTGACCCTTCTCAGAAAAATTGACAAGCTATCATTTAGACACAACATTCATGAGAAAAGTCTTACTTGTTGATCTAATATCTTTGTGCCTGGGAAATAAATAGCTAAGGGAAAGAAAAATCTGGAAAGCAGAAAGTGGTTTATTCTGCATTAAATTAGAATTAATGTCTTTCTCCGTGATGAAAAAAGATAGGTCTTATGCACAGCATGATCCTAGTTATAAATAAATAAATAAAAGTGAAAAATTCTGAAACTGATGTAATAACAGTGTTTTATTACCATAAGTCTTTATGTAAGTCCCATTTTTTTTTCCTTAATTGTAACCACCAATAAGAAGCTGTTACTGTGCCTGTCGTAGTTAGTCCTTAATTTTGTATGCAATGTTCTTGCCCCAAAGTTACTGGTGGTGTCAAAATTTTGGTTAGTAAGATGAAGTTCATAAAAGCAATCTTCTTTCATCTGGAGAGTTTTAAAAGCAACAGCCAAATGTAAGATGTGAAATCATCATTCAGGAAGTGGCGATCCTCCTGTGTGAAGACTATAGTACACCCTACAAGAAGAGTTAAAATGCCACTACTGTACTTTAGGATTTTATGGTTTCTGCCACAAGCACAGAAATTAGAGTAGCCCATGCTCTGGAGACTCCAAGAATTGCACTCTGTCTCCAGACTGAAGGAGGTCAACAAAAGAGAGGATCTTTCTTCACTCCAGAAATCTGCCACTACAATTATGTCAAGACGAGGCTTTGGGTCAGGTATCTCTAGGCACAGTATGGTCCTGAAATATTAATTCATAGTAAAACACTGCTATTTTGAATGTTTATTTTTTATGTATAGGTAAGCTGTCTAAAGCTGGAATCTCCAAAATAAAGTCACCTGAAATTACACACACAAACTCTAAAGCATAGAGCACTCAAGTACAGTAAATTCAAAAAAGTAGCAATATATTTGTAAATTTGTCCGGACTTCTAATTGTTAATGAAAATGCTTATCTTTACGATACCTTTCTAGCTATTAAAGACACACTTCAAGACACAAACCCAACAGCAAAGAGAATAAAGAACAGTAATTAGAACTATTAGGGATGTCTCAGTTTGCCTTTTCATTTCCAAGTCTATACAAAGCTCCCACTGTGGAACAGTGCTTGGGTGAAGAGCTAGGTAATACATAACTGAATTACAATAAGAAAAAGTTTCATATTGCCTTAAAACAGCAACACCTCTTTTTCCCATGAAATGCCGTACCACAGAAGAGTTACCATGTAGCTGGTTATCTTTCTATATTTTTTTATGAAATTGCATATCATGTTTTAAGAAGAAATTATTATCTTATCTGATGTGAAATTGATCTATATTTTCAAAAAGTATTTATTGAGATAGGAACATACCTTTTTTTTGGTAATCATTTATAAGCTCTTTTATTGTAACTTCCTAGACAAATGTGCATTTAGTGTGTTTAGTTGTGACAATTCTAGATGAAATAACAGGGCACAAAAGCATTCAGACTAAAATAAATATTTTGTGATAATTTAAAGGAATATTATGTTGCTATGTACTATATGTAATCAAACATAGAAACAGTCTTAACCTGTCAGCTTGAGACAACTAGTCTCCATTGAAGTAGTTCTCTTCAAACAATTGTCTCCAACAAAACCTCTTTTTTTTTTTTGTCAGGAGAAAGAAATTTTCCTTTTTCTATTTTACAAAGTCTATAAAAATACATATAAATAAATATAAAAACCCCTTATTTTTTCACTATTTTGAAAAGAAACAACTAATTTTTCAATAAGAATGAAAAAAATGTTCATCTTAATACAATTTTACTACCAGTCAAAACAAACAAACAAACAAACAAAAACAAACAAAAACCCCAACCAGGAAATATGATAAAGTAAATAAACACCTTTTTTTTTTAAAAAAAAAGTGTCATTCTCATTAATTAAGGGAAAAGGTTTGGATTTTTTTTTTTTTATTGAATTTGTTGGTTTTTTAATCCTGTGGAAAACAGGGTGTAAACACCAAAGTAGGGAAAAGTTATGTCAAAGCTTCTTAGTGTGTTGTTTTTAGCAAAACTTGAAAAGCATTAAAAAGTTGTGGATATGTGTTTTTACATAATTAATTTAGTTTCCCACCCACCCCAAAATTATTTTGATAATAAGTAAAAATAAAAAAAAGAAAGAATAAAAAAGAAAAATGAGGTTATAAAATATTTTCTGAGGACTCTTCAGCAAAAAATATTGTGGAAAACATTCCCACTACCTGGGAAATAAGAGAAAAAAAATTAAAAATTAGAAAACACAAAGGTGACATTTTTATTACCTATTTTATGTTTTAGCATATCAGATATCTTCAATGCAGTCAAAAGACTTCTGTTTCTTTCTTGTTGCCTTTTTAGCAACAATCAAAAGTAGTTGCAGTATATTTAGCTGTCAGCTATTCCTGTAGTCTTCTGTGTTTAGTTTCAGCTCTTGTGTTTTCATTCAGTTTTGAAAAAAGCTGCAGAGTGATTTCTTACTGAAAAATGAAAGAATCTGCAGAAGGAAAAAAAAAAAAATCCGTATTACCTGCAAAGTGTAAGTTAAGTGGACTGTTTTGAAATAAGTACACCTTATTAGAAGATAAAATTTTATAAAAGATGCATTAGGCTGAAACAAAATGCACACTGCGTGTACATTTAGTCTCTGTATACACAGGAAGCCTTATATAAATTCATCTTGTAACTTATTCTCATAAACCTGATTGAGCTATAAATGACAACTATCATCAATATTAGACTTGGTTTGTTTACATGACCTAGGACCATGTTACACATTGTGTAGCGATACATTTAACTGGTAACTCTAGGTGGACAATAGACACAGAATGTTATGTGCACATCAGCTATTGAACTGAAGGTTCAGTGGGATCTGAGAGATCCAAACATTTATTTAGGCATCTAGATTTAACATGAAGGCATTCTCAGAGAATTAACCTGGCTGCTTTCTCTACTTATCTTCCATTGTTGTAAAGAGATGATGGCAATTATTAAATTAAAGAAAAGAGAGAATTTTTAGAATGGCTTTAGCTATTTCTTTGGTATTTAGATCTCATCTTGTGGAGAAGTGATAACACTTCACGAATAAATCTATGATTTTGTAATATTTACTATAATAACTTTCTGACAGACTTTATTACTGTTGTCACTAAATCAAATAGGAACAGTCTGGCCTTACCATTTCTTAGCTCCTGTCCTAACAGTTTGTTCCTGCTGCTTTCCAAGATATCGCACCACAAAATTCATGAAAGCTGTACTGCTACTCACATATCCTTTAAAGCTGGATCTACTGTTCAGACTGAAGTGACAGAGAG
The DNA here is from genome assembly GCF_000699105.1 of Pygoscelis adeliae. Lineage (NCBI taxonomy): Eukaryota > Metazoa > Chordata > Aves > Sphenisciformes > Spheniscidae > Pygoscelis > Pygoscelis adeliae. The sequence goes on from NW_008825428.1 coordinate 4,070,187, forward strand.
AGCTATGTACTTTGAATCTTAATGTAATAAAGTTAATAAAGTCAGTTCTACTCATACAAGACGTAACTATTGGTGTAGAAGGTCACTGTACACTCAAAGCTCCTCTTTGGTAGTGGAGTATGGAGGAGTACTAATAAGAACTGGGATTGCTGTGTCTCACCACTGCTCTTATATTCTACCTGAAGGACATTATGTCAAGGAATTAATCCAAGATAAGATTTTGTGTGCATGCATTGTGTATGCAGTGGCAAAAAGTATAAATTCATTCAATTATACAATATTCAGAGAAGAAATAAAACAGCTAATGTTGAAAAGGAAAACACAATACTGTACATTGAAAAATAATCTGTGGCAGTTCACGCTAGTGACCATATTACCCATATAATTCTGCAAAGGTCAGTGAGAGCTTGAGCTACCTGCTGCATAAATACTGGAAATGCAAGTTAAACTTTCTCCTAGGTCAATGTAACTTGCCTACTATCTAACTAACTACAGGTTAGTTCTTGAATTTGATCTGTGAATGAGCATTCCTATTCTGTAACTCCTTCCCCTTTTGCTGAATCTGTGGGTCAGTTTCAGCTTGTACCTTGCCTCACAGCACAGAGATCAGTCCACGTTTCATGCTTCATAACAAAGGCAAAAACAAAAAACCCCAAACCTTGCTGTACTGGTGAATGTAACGTTGATAATGAATATAGTGCACATTTTGTACTGGGGACATTGAGAACATGGTTATGATACTGGCTTGTTCTGTTCAAGCAGAGGAGAAGCCCACCATCCCTTGCATTTTCCTGCACCAGACTAATTTTTTCCCTTACAGAAAGTGTGCAAGCTTACTGTCCTGTAGTCTAGCATCCATTCATTGTCTCTCTGGATACAGAAGTACACTTGGGTATTTTCTGAAGGTTTGAAAGATGGCTGCCTTCACCACTTGGCATCTAAGAAGACAAGATAGTTATTCTCTTCCTGAACTCTATCAGTTTCTGGTGGCAGGGTCTTGTGCTTTTTATCTGACTCCTGGGAGCTGGTTTCTATCTGCCGGTTGCGTAAAGAGGGAAGAGAACCTTCTTCAGCCTAGGGAAACATTTCATTTTTTCTGTGTTCCCTTTCCTATATGGCTGGGAATTAGAAAAACTGGCATCTAGGAAAAAGTCTCTCTGGTATGCAGTTCGGAGTGGAATAGCCTGGAATTCAGATACAGGTTGAAAGTGATCATCATATTTTGGGGCGTGTATGGGCAATGTGAAATAATAGTGGTGACCTGCTAATAAATAGGAGGTATCTTACAAGAATACATCACAGTGGCCTTCAGCCACAGAGATCCCAGCAGTTTTTGTAGGGTGGATGTGAGAGCTGCCTTTCCTGATGCTGACATTTTGCAGAGCCCAATTGAGAAATAATGGCCTGCTGAAGAAGTTACGTTAACACTTTCTTTTAGTTGCCTGTACCAGCACTGTCATAGAGAAAGAATGTCAGACAAAGGGCTTATAAAAAGATAATCCTAATAGCATTAACATTTGCACAGGTGAAATGAGAAATGTATAAATAAACACTAGAAGAGCATTCTCAAGTACCAGCTCCTCTATTTGCAGGTCAAATGTGAACAATGTACACAAGTTTTTGAGAGTTCCATTTTCAAATTTTTTTTCACTGTATTATATCTCTAAAAACATCTCCAGTTCACTAGACAACTGAATATCATCAAGGTCACTTGCTCAGTTTAATTAATATCTTAATATTCTTCCACTAACTTTTTATCACTCAATACTGTCCTCATAGATAACTGAGATACTCGATACAAAGGTCATTCAATTTTGAAATTTTTTGGCATATTTTAGTATATTGAGTGTTCCTGTGAATCAAATAATTTAATGTGGTCTGTAAGCTTAATGTGAACACAAACCGCAGTGTCCTGGCTTGTTTCTAATCAGCATTAGAGATGTGCCAAACTGTCAACAGCTCATGAGCAATATGAACACTATAGTTCTTCACACCCCTTTGAGTTCATATCAATCATTGGAAAATAACATTTTTTTTCAGAATGAGCTGTCACTATCAATTTGAATAGTGGCTGTTCAACTGGAATTTGTCCAATTTTTTAGCAAGCCATTTGGTACATTATATCATGAAGCAAACAACTTGCAAAAGCAAATTCTTTTCATGATGCTTGTAGGACAGAAATGCATACTTAAACATTCCAACATTCTTTTGCCAGGTGAGACTCAGCTTTCATCTGTACAATCTAAAGAAGATTATTCAAAGAAAAGAGAGACTTTACCTAGTATATTATGATACACAGAACTTTACATACTTTTTTCAATACATAATATTTTGAGAGAAGTAACAACATAATGATCAAATGAAATAAGAACTCTGTGAAATGGTATATATTTCTTTATCTTGTGCAATGAATAGTCTGTGTATTATTTTAAAAATCAGTTTAGCAGATACTTCCCCCTGAAGAAAAAAAAACCAAAAGTCATTACTGGTCATTGGACTCCTAAATTTCTGCACATATTTCATACTTGAGGAAATTAGACATATTTAAATCAATTTAATGCAAAATGGGACTATTTCTGCTCTTTGCTTAATCACATCTCTTTTCCTGCTTTAATTTGCCTGATTCTAGTATGTGATAACAGTTACTGGCTTCTAGAACACAATGGGAAAAATATTTGTCTTTGAAACATGTCAGGGCAGACCATTTAATACCTCTCCAAGATGCATACCAACAAAAATGATTCAACTGATGACTTTTCTTGCAAAAATTACATCCCTTCCTTTTTCTGTGTCTTAGAAGACTAGCTTCTAGGTTTTACTACCAAAAGATTTTCATTGGCTTCTATGGTGTTCCTGACTGGCCACAGAAATATATCATAAGCATCACACCTTTTCCTTCTTTCTCAGCAGAGAACAGGGATTTGGACAACAGCATGAAGCTGTTGAGGCTTTATGTCAGCCCTAATTTCATTTTGTTGAGCTAACTAATCTGGGAGGCTGGGAGAATCTTAGCCAGATTCTGGGACAATCTTAGCTGATGTTTCAAGGATGTCAATATTATGACTGTTCGTTCCCTGGATACCTCATGGATACCTCAGCTAACTTCTGATTAATTGATTTCATCTTTTTTGTTACCAAATCTATTTTCTCAAAATCTGAAGAAAATGCAGCAATAAGTATTGTACCACTTTCTATCATTCCTTTACAAAAAAAAAAGACAAAAGACAAGAAGAGACAAGACAAGAAGAGACAAGAAGAGACAAGACAAGAAGGGGTTGTTTAGCCTGGAGAAAATGGATACCTCATGGATACCTCATGGATACCTCATGGATACCTCATGGATACCTCATGGATACCTCATGGATACCTCAAAGAAAAGAAAAGAAAAGAAAAGAAAAGAAAAGAAAAGAAAAGAAAAGAAAAGAGAAAAGCAAAGAAGAAAAGATACCCATTTGACTACTAAAACATCAATTAACTACAGAACTTCATAAAATATTACTGCATTTTCAGTAGTTTTCAATAAAATTCAAGCTAGGGTTATATGAACTTGTGAAAAGGGGGTTATACTTAGGTATCATCATTCAATAAGAAATCTAGGGCTTGATTATACATTACTTGTAAATTCCAATCTCCTATTTACCCAATGAGAATAAGAAGTACAGCATGAAGCACAGAATCAGAATTAAGCTTTAATTTTTATTACAGCTATACCAATATTCAATTTTCTAGTCATGTTGACCATAATGTCAAGGTTTACTGTGCAGTTATTAGGTTTCTCTTTGAGTGGAACATAAAAATGAATACATGAGAAATTATCACATTAGAAACTTCTCCTAAGCAAAACTATGAAGCACCCACATATATTGAAATACAAATGTTAACACCTATTGTTAGAGTATTTCACCAAGCTGTAATCCATTTTTATCTGGTTTTGAAAGTGGGAGCTTCAAAAGAAATGTAGAAAACAAGGTATGTGATAAAGCACACTAATTAATCAGGTTTTCAACAATAAGGATCTGTAAGTGCATGCATAATAACAGTACCTTTTCTCCTCCCAGCTCTGTTCTCTGTGCTTATGAAAATGTCTTCATATATTCATGCCAATTTATTATTGATCTTATAGCATTTTGCTATTTTTTCAATAAATATTACTGTGATTACTGAGTGTGACACCCTAAGGCAAAAAAAACCTGCATTCCAGCTATTAGATATGATTTGTATATCATCCATTATTGATTTACTGTTCCATCTAGATAGTGTAATAGTTGATTTGAAATCTAGCAACCATTATGAAATTTATTACTGTCAAGAGAGTACAATAAGTAATAGGAAACAGCTTAGTCAAATAAAAGAAATACAGTCTGCACTTCTTCACTAAATGAAAATTCCTGTAACTGCTTTTAAGACAGTATTGAGTCATATGATGCAGTAAGGTCATACAAGATAGCATCATCTCACACAGTTGAATGGCTATATGGATAATCTGAAACAGCAAAATGTCTGTGCTTGCTGTAGTATCTGAATTTAAACATGATGTGAAATTAAAGAAAACTCTGCAAACATGCAACAAAAAAATGATGGCTATTTAAAACACTCTGAAACAAAGAGCACGTTGGCAAAAGCAGCAGAACAGTTTAAGGTGAAATTTTGAGGCATGTAAGGACTTAAACAGGAAAACATTAATGCTTGCTCTGTTGACAGCTGGTGGCAAAACCACTGAATTTTTCCACTGCTAGTCTGCACCTTTTTTTCAACTAGTTCTGGAGATTTTGTTGTGCCCTTCAGCTACTGGCAGCCTCTCAGAAGAAACACAAATAGGAAAATCCTAGGGCCATGTAAGTTTTTCAGAGGATTTCTTCCAGCGTTTGAAAAAAGTGGAATTACCGTGACCCAGGTGATAGAATCATAGAATCATAGAATGGTTTGGGTTGGATGGGATCTTAAAGATCATCTAGCCGTGGGCAGGGACACCTTCCACTAGACCAGGTAGCTCAAAGCCCAATCCAACCTGGCCTTGAAGACTTCCAGGGATGGGGCATCCACAACTTCTCTGGGCAACCTGTGTCAGTGCCTCGCCACCCTCATAGTGAAGAATTTCTTCCTTGTATCTCATCTAAATCTACCCTCTTTCAGTTTAAAGCCATTACCCCTTGTCCTATCACTACATGCCCTTGTAAGAAGTCCTTCTCCAGCTTTCTCGTAGGCCCCCTTCAAGTACTGGAAGGCTGCTATAAGGTCTCCCTGGCGCCTTCTCTTCTCCAGGCTGAACAACCCCAACTCTCTCAGCCTTTCTTCATAGGAGAGGTGCTCCAGCCCTCTGATCATCTTTGTGACCTGCCTCTGGACTTGCTCCAACAGGTCCATGTCCTTCTTATGTTGGGGGCCCCAGAGCTGAACGCAGTACTCCAGGTGGGGTCTCACGAGAGTGGAGTAGAGGGGGAGAATCACCTCCCTTGACCTGCTGATCACGCTTCTTTTGATGCAGCCCAAGATACTGTTGGCTTTCTGGGCTGCAAGCGCACGTTGCTGAGTCATGTTGAGCTTCTCATTAACCAAGTCCTTGGCAGGGCTGCTCTCAATCCATTCTCCGCTCAGCCTGTATTGGTGCTTGGGATTGCCCCGACCCATGTGCAGGACCTTGCACTTAGCTTTGTTGAACTTCATGAGGTTCACATGGGCCCACCTCTCAAGCCTGTCAAGGTCCCTCTGGATGGCATCCTTTCCCTCCAGTGTGTCGACCGCACCACACAGCTTGGTGTCATTGGCAAATTTGCTGAGGGTGCACTCAATCCCACTGTCCATGTCGCCAACAAAGATGTTAAACAACGCCGGTCCCAATATCAACCCCTGAGGAACACCACTTGTCATTGTTTCCACTGTCCTTCACCAGGCCCTGTCCTGGTTCTTTCTTATGGGAAAATACTTTTGTTACAGCCACACAATACTGTGTGGGGAAACTGTGACAGTCTTGCCTGGCTGTTTCATGTTTGCTTTTTGTATTTTTGGTGGTGAGACTAAATAACACTTTCTTTTGAGAAATTAAATATCACAGTGAATTACTTGCTACAAATACTAATATTAGCCTGACTCTGCAGGCACTGTGTGTGCAGAATTCCTTCTGGAATAATGGAAATAATTGTTCAGAATTGCATTCCAGTGGAGTATTGAAGACTTTCACAGTGTCTTTGTAAGTCCGAATGGATCCTGGGAGTAAAAGCTTGGTCTGGTTGACCAGACTCCATCAAGGTATTTTGCTATTGTCTTGGGACAGTTTATCATTATACGAGGGATTTACAAGGCTGCTAATTAGAAGTATTTTAACACAGCTGAGATCCTTTAACATCACGCTGTTTTGTCAAGGTTTACAAAGATACACCTTTGGAAGAACCAGACAAGAGTACTCTCTAGATTCTCTGTAGCATAACTAATCCTTTGCTTACTATTTTAAGGTCACTTGTGAAATTGAACTCTGATTCACTGAGCATAACTGCATTTATATAAAGGCCCTAGTCAGTGTTCAACCAGAAAAGATCACTATGACTTTTGGAGGACTCCTTTAGGCCAAATGATCTGTTCATACAGTGGCAACAGATTCTCTGTTCGTATAGCATCTCCACATCATTATGACTAAATCTGAAAGAGGTGTGGTTCTAACCTTATAATAAAGAAATAAAATAATGGTAGTAGGAAAACAATTTCTTAGTAAAAGAGGATGTTGAATTAACATACATTTTATAGCTATATAGCAAAGGGATAACAGGTTCAAAAAACCTAGCACATTGGTAGTATTTGGCCACGTCATATTGGGCTACATTATTCAGGTTTTGTTATGTCAGAGTCATCATTAATTCTTAAACATACCTCTGAAATGTAAGAAAAAATTGTCAAATATACATATTAGCCTTTTGCTAGTGATGATCAACACCCCCTGCACCCTAATTTTTCTAAGACTCTGCCTCAAAGGGTGCAAAAGTTTATAGACCTAGGTTGCAATGATGAGATTCCAGAAAGTTTTTGGTATTTCAGTGCAGACACAGGTTTAGCTGAATACAATAATTTAGTATAATCAGAGCCAGTAGTGTAATAAGACTTTTAAAACATCATATCCACATAACAGTCCCCTCTTTTTCTTTCCCACACTATTAAAAGCAATGCCTGTTTACCTCATGTCTTTTTTAATTCTTGTAACACTGGCTTTCAACATTCTTTGCTGTCTAGACTGATGTGTTTTGGTTTTTTTTTAAAGATTGTTCATTTTCTTAATTCATTATCTTCCTACAGATATGCCTGAATCACTATTTCACGTAATTGTAGGAGACATAGTTTGGCCTGTTCTTGTCAGTCATCCAGTTTCGCTAACTCTTCATCAACATTTATGAGCTGCTAGTGATTCCTGCTCTAAGCGTGCCATGTTGAATCTTTCCAAAACGCTACATGGATGTGTCCAATTGTTCTCTCTGTGGCTGTTCTCTGATGCCTAGCAGACTTGTTCTCTAAACTTTAACATGTTATTTTTCAGATGCATTTGCCAATTTGATCTAGCCTGGCCGTTTTTTTCCACTTGCCTTGATATTTTCTATTTGTGCACCTGTTGACTGTCCATCTGTAGATGCAGTGCTGAAAGCCCAGATTTGAGCCTCAGATGATGAGACACAATTCCAACTACTTGGCCCTGTAATTTAATGAATACCAGAGATGAAAGCTCCCTATCAGGGATTTCTCATATTAATCAAAGAATGTTCATAAGCAGCTGTCTTTGCTAGAGAAAGATAAACTACACAGTATCAACTGATTGAAAATCTTTACTGCTTTTTCTTACAGTAATGCTAGAAAATGTGCTGCATTTATTAAGTGGAATTTATTAAAGCGTTATATATAAAAAAAGAAAAGACATAACTTTCTGTTGCAAGACAGCTGATGAACACCCTGGAGGTGTTTAGCAACTTCCTGAATGGTGATATACACAGAATGCTTTGAGAACTTGACATAAGTTGGAGGGTTACTTTTTGGCAAAAGTAACTCAACTATTAAAAATTGTTTTATGCTCAGAAACTGCAATTTCCACAAATGCAATAAATATTCATAACTCCACATTAAAACAAAAAATAAATACACTATGTCAGTTCCTTACCCATGTTCACTGCTATCTCTTGTTTCTTGTGCAGTTTATATTTCATAATAAATTCCTGATACGCTGCAGGGGTACCAACACTGTCTTTAATGTAACATTTCTCTTTGAAGGACTGAAACCAAGTGGTCTCTCCGGGGCATTGTAAATCTTAGTTTTCACTTGGAATATAGAAACCATAAAAAAATGTAAAACAATATTTAAGCTTCAGAGTAGACCAATTTTCAATATAAAATGGGATTGTTATGACAGTGAAGAAATGAGCAGATGAAAGTAAGGATTCTCCAATTTACAAAACCCTGCCATAAGGAGGATATACGAAACACTTGAACCCCAGGGATACTACATGATAGAGCAGTGACCAGAGAGCTGAAATGATCCACAAGGATTCATTCATCTTTCTGAGGTGCATGTCCATACAAGTATAAAGTGCCCATGTTAAAATAGTGCAAGTCTAATGAAGAATGTAAACAACATATATTATGTGTCATACTGGAATACAATATGATTTTCACAGATCAGAGGTCAGTTTGTTAAAAAAAAAATCTCTCAGACGGTTTTACGGAATTAGGTCATATTAGATTGTATTCACTAATTGCAGACACCATAGTGATAGATTTAAGCCATTAAAGCACAACAGGAGTCTTCTGAGACACAGCATTTTCTGTAGGGCCTTTGAACAACTTTACTGTTTTAGAAGCTCTTGGAAAGTCAAGAAAAATAAGGGAAAACAAATCTTCAAATTGCTCAGGTCCCCAAAGTTCTGTCGTGTTCCCTTTCAGAGACCCTCTGAATATTGTTTCCAGCAGACAATAAAAGTGGACAGGCTCAGAATCATCAGAGGAAAGGCTAGAAAAAATATCTTTATAATAAGATAAGATAAGAAATATGCTTATATTTGTTTAAAATGTAAGTATACGACTTGGGACCGGGAATACTTCTAATAATGGTGTGCACAAAAGTGTGTGCCTGTGATGGGGAAGGAGAAGGCTCTTGTGAAACACCATGACAAAACCACCAGGTTTGGCCTCATTTTGTACTGCTGGAGATCTCTTTCCTAACTTGTTTAGCACTGTAAAATAAACAAAATAATGGAGAACTAAGGTGTTTTTATTTACATCAACCTTCTCTGGGTTTAAAGGTTCATTGATAAGGTAGTATACACAAGTCCAGTTTTCAAGCCTGCCCAAACATAATTGGAAGCCCTCAGCCAGAAATATTTCAATCACTTCCTTTCTACCATACTGAATTATTTATTTACATTGAAAAAAGCATTGAGAGTTTTAAAAGGTTCCAATAAATTGTCTTCAGGCCACATGAAAAGGTACTATTGATTCTAAATTCTAAATACTGTGAAGGGGAGAAACTCAAAGATTTTCCTTTACAATGAACATTAAAGTGGTAATATGCAGTTTGTTTAAAAAGAAAAAATTGCCACTGAAGTAATATATCTTATCTTATTACTTATTATTACTGAAGTAATATATTATATTACTTCATATATGAAGTAATATAATAATTACTTCAGTGGCAATTTTTCCTTTTGCAATGAAATAAAGCAATTAAAACTAAAGCAATGAAAAACTGCAATGGCATCATGCATGAAAAAATAAAAATTAGAAATGGCTGGGCTGGGCCGGTGTTGGTTACCATTGTAGATATAAGAACATTTTTGAAACTACAGTTTTAAAATCAAATATATTTATTAGCATGTATTAAGGATCTGAAATCTAAGTTAAAAAGAAAAAAACCCCCAACCAACAAAACAGCCAACAAACTGAATAAAGAATGCAAAGGAAACAGTAACAGATTTTGAGAAGCTATTTCTTACTCAAATGATTCAATTTGGATTGGAATGTTACCCATATGATCTGCAGGGTGTCTGTAAGAAACAGAGCAACAGCTGAATAGGAAATGGCATCTGTGGCTCAGGGAAAGACTTGGCAAGAAAAACAAACAAACAAACAAAAAGGTTAAAAAATGCTAAATGGCCATAAAATCGCAGTCTTCTGTGAAGCATAGGGGTAGTTTAACTTCTTAATTTTATTTTCTGCTTTTAAGTAAAGACTGCTAGATAGAAAGAGATTCAGACTGCTATTTCCACAGTAAAAAATCAAGCATGTTTCCTGCAAACACTTTATAAGTTTTATTTTATGCCTGTGTAGAGTAAATGCATCAGTAAGGAATACAGTTCAGTGGCTAGAAAACACTTTGACAAATCTAAATATTGAAATTGCAGTGACTGGCACCAGGTCATTGTGGATGTGTTAAAGAGTGGAGGGAAGGAAGGCAAAGTAAAATCAGGTAAATGGAAGTGTATATAAAGGAGAAATGCAGCAGTCATTATTCTTGCTCCAATTCCTAAAATCAGCATAATGTAGGTAATTCTAAGCTGACCCAAGATCCGCTGATAAGAACACAGTACTTTTCAAATATCCTGGAAATTTTACATTAAAAAAACCAAACCAAGAAACAAAAAAACTCCAGTAAACATCCCAGCACCAGAAAAAATTTAAAGGTGGTCATGAATCAATGGCTGGGAAACGACATTCTCTCATTTCTTTAAAGTTCAGCAGTTTTAACCATGGAGGGTAAGACAGCTGTCTTTACCCATTGCAGCAGCAATGTACTGAATAGAAGGTGAGGAGACCATACATTTGTTATAAAGGCCAGGCGGAACTAAATTGCAATAACTGTAGTATGATATAATGAAAGTTCACAGAAAATCCTATGTTTGTGCTGTATCTCACCTAAATTCAGCCATGTACTCATGATGGGGGAGGGAGAGAGTGCTCATTCAATCCACGTATCGGAGACATCTATATTGCCATCTCTGGAGGGACCTATTCCTCTACAGTGGCTAGAGCGATTGTATAGACTAAATAGGTAATGGGTTTTACTGGGGTTCATTCTGTACTCAGTTTTTGCACCAATAAAAAAGGTCTGAATTCTTAAAATACTATGTAGTTGGCTGCAGTATTATATAAACAATATAAACATAAATATATGTTTATATTATGGGGTTGGACTACATGATCTTTAAAGGTCCCTTCCAACCCAAGCCATTCTATGATTCTATATACACTACTGAAAAAGCAGCGCAGAGATTTGACTGTGTCTATCTAGGGCATAAATGAATACAGTTTTTTTATCCTTCTCTTTCTTCTGATGACTTATAATGGTAGCTACAAATAACAGGACAATGCATATGATCCAACAGCAAGTGAATATCTGTGTTGTGAATGAGCATGAAAACTGGGACAGAACCCCAAATGAGAGGCTAATTGTGTGATAAATGCAATGTTCCTACAAAACCAAAGGAGGAATACACAAAGCCACTGTGTCGATAATTTGACATAATACTGACTGATGTTGACAAATGTAGAGATGAATTGTTTAAAGAAATGCTGTTCATAGATATGTGAAATATGTCACACATGACATTTATCAGAAGTTTCTTATCAACCTGGAAACTTAAGCACTTAATGAGACAAACAATATCATGACTATATCATGTCAGTAAATACGTAAATAATTAATTCATACGCTTAGATGACAGTTTTTAACAAAAAATTACTTTTCAACTAGGACCAATAACACACCTAAATTTTATAAGTGGCAGAAAATACAGAGAATAGCGACAGAAAATAAAAGTTTAATCAATTCAGTGAATGCTCAATGTGTGAAATACTGCTGTTTTGTTGCTGCTTAACAAAACATAGCAAGCTCCAGTTCCCTGTTTGCTGGTGGTATGACAATCAAAGAAATTGAGAAGGCTAAGAAAGCATAGCCTTTGCAGACAGCAATGGTTTAACTGTATATGATGAATGACTGTGGCAAAAGGTTAGTGATAGTATAAAAAAATGACCAAAAAAAACCCCACCACATTCATTTAATTCATGAAGTTGGCAGGAAAAAAAAAAGTCTATAGGCTTCTAGCAGCACCATTATTGTCTTGGCCATGAGACTGTGTATTCACATTACTGGAAAAATGGAGACAAAAGCTGATGGCTGTCTGCCACATAAGTGGTGCAAATCTGTATGACTTACAAAAAGAAATTGAAAAGAAAGTTTCATAGAAAGAAAATGCATAAGACATTTATTCACTTTTTTCTTTCTTCCAGCCTTCAGTTTCCAAAGAACAGCTAAATGTTAATGGCAAACATATCAGGAAATCCCAATATTTGTTGTTTGGGGGATTTTTTTTATGTTTGTGTGTGTATTTTTCGCCATATTAAAGCTATCTCTTTATATTACTTCCCATCTACTCATGAAAGAGAAAAGACAGCAGTATATTTCTTTGGCATCTTGACCCCAACTATAGTTATAGTATTTTTATACTTATACTGGTTTTCTGCCACTGTTATAAGTAAGCCTTGTGTAGTAAAGAAGTTATATTAGCTTTATTTTTAAAACAAACAAGCAAACAAACAAACCAGAGAAGGTAAGTAATTTCCTTGAAGTTAAGACAGGAAGTTTATGGATTGATTCAATTTGATTCTGAATCTTCCAAAATGCAGATTGAATTATAAAGTTGTTCAACAATAGTAAAAGACAACAACAAATGGTGTTTGTAAATGACCAAAGCAAAAAAAAAAAAAAAAAATTCTCCATCATAAACATTTGAATAAATTAATACAGCAGAGAGTTCACAAATGATCTATATGCATAAATATATTCATATGCAGAATCCGTCAAAGAATTTTAAATAACAAAGTGCATTAGTAAAATTCATGAGTGCTCATTGACAATTTGCAACCACACTCAGAGGCCAAATTCAAAGGATACATTGTTTTGAATGAATAATTCAATATATTCTCATTGTAAGCTCTTTAAATGCAATTTTATATTATAACTAGATTACTGCTTTACAACAAATTTTATTCCATTTCTTATTTTTAACTGCCTGTAAAATTCAAATGAATCAGTTCCATTTTGCAAAGCAGTAAGAAAGACAAAATCAAGAAAAAGTTTCTATTTGTCACAAGTTCTTTAATAAAAAACATTTTTTAACCAGTCCCTAACAGAATTTATCCCTTAGGAACAAGCATTTACTCATCTAAGTGTTTTTAACAAAAACAATTTTTAATATTTGAGGCATTTTTGTAAGGTTAAATAAGAAGAAGGGTTAGAAGCTCCCTCATGTTATTTCTTGTACAAGAAAGAAGCTTAACCTGCTGAGTACTTTAATTAAAGTTTTATATTTTGTTTTGAACGATGTTTGGTTTTGGTTTTCAGGTTTTTTACTTTCATTTGACAACTGATAATTCTAATTTTATTATTATGTACATAGCAATAACAGAATACAACTTATGGAATGCCCCTAGCTCTAACACAGAGAAATTACAGAATTTAATTTAGAAGGAGCAAAGTTGTGTTTAATACATTCTTAACTAGACATTATACTCTTTTCTATTACCATGTTCCTTAGCTTCTTGATAAGTCAGTAGAATTTTACTCAGTCCATTTGAAGAGAAGATCCAAAGTTCACTGTACATGAAATTTTTCCATTCTCTACTGCCCTTCCTGTAAAATTCTGCAGTCACAGTAAAATAATAATAGTTTTCATAATCATTTAAGCAACTTACTGCAATGTTTTTCTTGAAATAGATATGGTAACAATTCATGTATTTTTTTTCTAGTTTTATTTAGAAAGGAAGGTGAGACTTGGTTTGAACCTGGAAAAAATACCCCAAGCCAGAACACTCCTCAGAGACCCAAACCATGATACCTTGTGCAGGGTGGCAGCTAACTCCATCCATACTCAAAGCTAAAGCAACATATAGCATCTCTGGTCAGAAAACTATTTAGAGACCCTGTTTTGTGCTTATGCTCTAGTTAATTAGACGGCCAAGTGTTTTCTGGACTGGAGGAGGTAGTAAGGAAAACCCAACAATTATCTTGTCATTATGCACGTGACTTTTGACACATTTCCCAATGTGAGTCAGGCTGCAGGAGAAACAACATATACTAGAATAGGCTAAGCTGTGAATGTGCAAAATATGAGAAGTAGCTTCTCTGCTAAAGGGAAGACTCTCAAATGTTAAAACCAATGAGTGAATACCGGAAAAAGCATATGGGGAGTAAGAAAAAAACCCTGTGCAATGAGAAAAAAAGATAAATAAAATACATTATGGCCTTAGCAATTAAAACTGAATTTATTTTCAGTACTGGAAATCATGGATCAGATGACTAAAACCATAAAACTGAAAACAAATGCTTAGAATTGAAGTAGCCGTAACAACAACAGCAACAAAAAATCGGTAAGATTGTTTCAAAGAAAGCTTTGATAGGACTAGGTCACCCTTAACCGTCAGAGTGACTAATGAAGATGTGTATGGGCTTTAAAAGAAAAAAGAAGAGATAAAAAAAAGGAAAGGCAGACCCAGAGGCAAGTGCCTGGAAGACATTATGCCAGTAAGTGGCATCCCTGAAGTTTTAAACAAAGACAACCTGACAAGAGTAACAGACCAAGCAAGCTCTAAATCAGTTAAGTTGAAACAAATCTTCTTGCAACTCGCAGATTAAGCACCGATATCCCACTGGGAGGGAAAAATATAGAGAAAACAGAACAGTTAACCTACCCGTTCTGCAGTGTGCTAGCCAATGGAGTTGTTAAGAATGAAGTGATGTTAGTATTGGGAAAGTGATATGTAGGAATAAAAGATAGCCAGCACTAACATGAAAAAAATTAATTACATGCCTTAAATGTTACCTCATTGCTAATGTGTGAGATGTGCAATGTTTGCAAGTTTTCTGTTTCAGGAGAAGAGGAGACAACTGCAGATAGAAGCATCAATAGAGGTTTTTGAGCAACGTATAGAAAATACCAGTCACTAATGAAGAGTTTTAAAAAATCACCACCATGTCTACAACCAAAAGGAAGTGTTTGGGACGGGATTCAGAAATAGGATACCTGCTCTCGATGAAGCCGTCAATGGAAACCAGCTAGTATACAGAAAAAGCCATTTAAGAGAACTAGAGAAAGAGTATTAGCAGGCAGGGGGGAGCAATCAATATCAACACCACAGAACAGCTGAAAGCACAGGAAAATGACATAATGGAGCAGAAAGATGTAGTTTCTGCCCTAGGCACCTGTACTAGCTTGGGAAGGATGAAATGTGGTAAACTCTAAAGACACACTAAAGTGAATGAGGCAGGTCTTTGATCCTGATATGATTCTTTTCCACTGCAGTAAAAGGATCAAAATCCAACCCAAAAGGACCAGAAAAGGAATCTGCTGGAACAGAGTCTCTGCTGGCATCTTTAATGGGCTGCATGCTACCCATGCCTTACAGATCCCTAGTAAAGAGGGCACGAGTGTAAAGGGCTGTGTCTGAAACACCACATTCTCAGTGGATTCTCAAGAACAAATGATTACAGATTTCTAAAACTAGAGCAGCTTCAGAGGTTCTCCTGCTTCGTGCAGGAGTGGCAGACTCTTTGGTAGCTTGGGGGACCTAGAAAGTTCTGTTATTTGTGCTGAACTATCTTTGCCTCTTTCAACCTTCTAGTCCTTTGCTGAATATAATTCAACCAGACTCAAGGATTATGACCTGTCATTTTTGGTGATCATGGGATTTCCAATGACATTGCAGAGCAGTTTGTAGTGAATGAATAAAGTGGGAAAAAAAATTTAAAAATTTAAATAGTTTATGACATATTTCCAAAGGCCATATATATTCATGAATATTTGAGATATATTCATTCAGTGAACAAATGATTTCAAGATGTCAAGGAATGCATTTTAAGTGAAAAAAAAAAATCAAGTGATTGATATACATCTCAGCATTGCAATAATCTTTAAAATCTTAATCTAGAAAACTAAATCAGTCATATATTGCTCACTTTCACCAGATATTCCTAATAACGTCCATTTCATAAAGTATACGTCTTCTGTCTCACAGACTGTCTTTTCACTTGTGGGTGAGGCACCTCACCAAGCAGCTGGGAAACAGTGAAGCACTCAATGTATTTTTCTTTGATGGAGCTGATTCTGTAGTCAAGATTATATTAACTCACACAAATCTTAGATGCTAAAGAAGCTGCAGTAGCAGTTATTCTACTTCTTCTGAAGTATAAAAGAAAAGTGGAACTGAATTCAGCTGGGATGATGTTTGATACTGTCAGATCTGCTTCTGCACTGGGATAGATTTGTGTTAAATTCAAGGAGTTAGCTAATAGTGGAATAACAAAATAATAAGAGGAATTGTGTTAAATAATATTCATTAAGAACTAGCATTTAGGAACTGGAAAAGATGAGAAAAGACATTTGCCCTTAAGCCTACTGACATATAAAATTATGAAAATTATTTCATTCATATCCAGCATTGGTACATTCATCATTCAAAAATACCAAAAGTTATAAGGTGAGAAAATTAGTGTGACACGGATAGAAAAAAATAGGTGAAATCTTTAATTTTAATTATAACAGAAGATTTTCAAGGACATTACAATGTTTCCATTTTATAATAGCACAGTACTTACACAATTTCTTTTCTAAGCTTTAAATATACTTATGGAAAAACAGATGAGAAACAAAGCATTTTTTTTTTTTTAATAAAGATAATTACTAAATTAATTCAAGTCTGGAAATATTCACAAATAAATCAAGAATATAATACTCCCAGAATTTGTTCATAAATATTTAACAGCCTATGGGAGAAGACTTCTTTTAATTATATTGGGTTGAAATACTTTGAACTACAGCAAAGGATAAAATGGCAGCATGTTTTGACGACTTTGTTTCCTTATCTTCAGCATATGCTGTACCTCCAGTTTGATCCTAAACCAGTTCTAGTAACTTGGTGAAGGATAAAGATATATCCCCGCAATGACCTGGAGACAATCTTGTACGTGCTTACACAGTTTTATATATTTAGCATATAAATAGTTAATAGATAAAATGGCCAGATATGAAGCACCTGACCAACAGAACTTCTTGTTGCAGCGCAATATATTTTGTTTTGGAATGTGAGTTTTCATTTGTCTTTTCCCCTGGATAAAGAGCATCTGCTAAATCTGAAATTTGCCCATAGTCCCTACAGAAAAGAAAATAACAATTAAGCATATGTCAAAAAGCTGGAAGAGGGTGTGTGTGTGTGTGGAAGTGAAATGGCACAGTCAGACTTGATTATAGGGCATGCAGACACTTAAGAGATGGAGTGTATATTAGGCCTTTAAGACAGCCAAAACGAGTTGCCATGGCCAAGCTGCGACATATAGTTATAGGAACAGAATAAATTTAGAAATAAAAGGAAGTTAGAACACCAGAGTAATATCTTTGAAACAGGAGGGAGAGAGATGTAAAAAAGGTGGTAAAAAGGATTTGAGATTCACATTAATAAGCACGAATAGGTGAAAACAGTTTCAGATCTGGAAAGGGAGGTGATACTAACAGTGTAGCTGCAGATGGCCTTGCATATGACAGTTCCTTTACAAGATCCATTTCCACTGAATTGTCTTGACAGCCATCTATCACTGAATCAGAATTAAGTGACAGCATGGCTCACAAGGAATTGAATAAATTTTCAGAACGTATCTCATTCTTTCAAAAAGCCACAAGGTTGATGCTGCTCTATATAAATTGTCCATTCATAACTGCCGATAACTTACATGCCCCTTAAACCTGTAACAATTATGGACCTCTCTAGTGGACACTGTGTCTGTTCTTTGATGATTTCAACACAGCTTGGTGTAATATTTCTGTAGAAAGCAGCAAAAGTTGTTGGGACATATTAGGTGACAACCAGATGGAAGTGAGCCAACTAATGCGTAGCCTTTTGTGTCTTCTCACAGGCAGTGGTGAACACAGATTTGCTAATGAAAAACTTGCCACATTTCTCTCATTGTCTGAACTTCCACATAGGTCTCACATAACTAAAAATAGTCATTTCTGCCATGAAATGAACAGGCCAACTGCTGGCCACCCTACATGCAATGACGATGCAATTCCACCACTGGATGGTGATATGAATCCACTGTGACAGGGTGTGCCTGATCTTAGAAAGGATTGTACCTGCAATTCAGCTTTATTCTCAGCCTGCTGTTGACTGACTGCCATGAGGCTGAGTACAGCAAAAAATGTAAGGCAGCCTGATAGTTCTGCTGTGAGCATCAAGACCCTGCTTCAGTGGTGACAGGTTTTCCCATTCCTCTGTTGAAAGCTTCTCGAAGTCTCTCTTGCTGAACCACAACCACATACGTGAGCTTGACACCCGTTTTGGGACAAAGTGGGTGATGGAGGGCACCTCTTCTCAAAGACTGGTACAGAAACAGGCATGTGAATGTCCTATATACAAGATGAGGTGTTTTCCTTGAGGGTGCTAAATGGGTATTTGTGACTGCGATCAGTGCCAAAACATGCACTGTTCAGCACGCACTATGAACAGCTTTGGGATACTTTGCAGCTAAAGCAATATAAATACAATGGAGCACTTCAGCACGAGTGGCTTCCACTGAAGCATTCCTTGGTCTTTCAGGAGCTGCATGTCTCATTTCTTTTTTCCATGCTTCTTCAGTGTCCTGTTAATTAGTTCTTCAGCAGTTACCTCTATTTTTCCTCATATTTTCCTACCTTCAGTCCTTCTCTTACATCCTTCAAACTCTTCCATTCCTAAAGTCTGGTTCCTCCTTCCCATATTCCTTTAGCTGAGACATTCAGCTTCCTGATGAATCCTTTCACCTTTGTTGTTCAGCTAGACCTATTTCACACGGGTACACTATCCCCTTGCTCTCCAACAGTGGTTAAGGAATCATCACCATTCCTGAAAACAATAGAAACTCAAAAGTGTCTTTCCCAGCAGTACATTTATTTTTACTCCAGCAGTTAGCAGAGGAGATGGTGACCCACTTGCTCAGAGAAGTCTGCATGCAGTTTTGATTTGAAATGGCTTACAAGAACACTTCATGAGATCAAAGAAGTTAATCTGAAATTAATAAGACCTCACTAAATATGCAGGTATCAGAAAGATTGAATGAACCTGGTTTGTAAAATCAAGATTTATAAAAGTAGTTATTTCTATGTCTGTGAGTTTCTAAACCAGATGCTGTATTTCCACTGCTTAGCCCATTGCATACACATTCACACCTGTAAATGGAGCTGCCAAAATAATATTAAACAACATTTTTCCACATCAATTTTGCAACCATGCAAATGGTTACACAGTGGCATTAAAATGTTTGCATATGGACATTTACATTTTACACAAAGATGTGTTTGCTTACCAACTGATAAAAAACTGCTAAAGGCAAAACATTAGCATAAAGAAAGTGCTTTCATACCACATACTGGAGAGACAACAGAATGCAGCATTTCCACAACGTCTAAACAAAGTATGTTCTCAGAATACTGGTGTAACCTATGAGATTAGCAGAATTTTAAGGCATGTCAAACTTATTCCAAGATTGTTAGCAGAGTTAATAGAAACCAGGAAAACTCTATATTAATGAGTAAGGATCAATAATTAAGATGAAACCAGCACTTTATTGATCATAGTCCACTCTCTCCTATTAAACAATAAAGCTAATTAATTTCATAAGATTATAAGTGAGAGAGTGCTGAAGACAAACCATCCTGTTGGAGATTTTGACTTTAGTACCACATCTGCTCAAAGGTCACACTGCTCTCAACCTGCACACAGTCTGTGTGCAGTGCTGTGCACTATGAAAATCTATTTCAAAATCTCTGTGATGATCAATATAAAAATACCTCACTCAATATTTCAGATCCAGTAATTAAAACACTTTTATACCCTTCTTTAAGCAAGGATATTACCTTCCTCTTAGGAAGGCACTTGGGTTCCTTAACAGACTTTATCCAGTATATCTATCACTAAGAATTATCCTCATGATGATGTTCTTAACTACATACATTCATTATTTAATAAAGTAGCTATTTTCATGATGGAAATGATCTGGACATGACAAATAAATTATTCAGAATCATAAGTATATTGTCATTGACACCAGGTGTGAGTTAAAATTTTTAAATTAGTCTGCTAGCACTTTTGACAGATCATGCATACATTTTGTAAACTTTTTGCTTACTTTGCTATTTTACCAATTCATTAGTTGCTGTTACTAGGATGCATTGTAGAATTGAAGAAGCATTTAATAGCAGCTGTAATATTTAGCGGATTCCTTAATTACATTTAATTATTTTGAAAGAAAAAACATTACTTTTATAATTCAAGAGTTGTGATCCTAAATTAGAAGCTAGAAAATGTTCAAAAGGTGACAACAGAAAAAAATGATAAGTTTAATTGAAATTTTTCCCTAAATCATCTTGCACATAGGGGTTATCCTTTATGTTGCATTTTATGTATTTACTTACTTTTTCAACTGAAAAAAATCACTCTCGTATTTACTTAGAGTAGTAAGATTAAGAGTAAAACCAGTAAAGGACAAAGAGGAGACTTGGCCTTATTGACCTACTCCTACCACAGTGGAACATAATCAAAGATGAGATTTACAGCAGAGCCGCTGGATCAGTTGTACTAGACATTATGTTGTTCTTGCTGGTCTACTGCTATGTCAATATTGTCTTTGTGTACTGCATCTGAGAGAAAACTGGGGCAGGCTGTCTCATTTCCTAACACTCTCTGGTGTAAACTGGCTGCCTGAAAACTTTATAAAAAGTAGACTTGAGACTATTCCGTGTCTCAGGTGACTTGCCTTTGACCCTGAGGCATAATTACTATGTCTTGAAGTTTCTTAGAACTAAGTGCCAGCAATAATAGTAAGGCAGTATTGAGGTGTGCCAGAGAAATGCTTTTAGGGTGACATCCCAGGTATGTATAGAGAAGTGTAGGGCACACTATGAAGGGTTATGAGGGTGCTGGAGAGGTGCAAGATTATCTGGGATTTTGGAGGACTGTCCCTCTTGGAAGTAGCAAAAATTGACGTTAGCGATTAGTAGACAGCTCTCCTGTCTACTGTGCCACTGTTTCCAGAGGTCTCAATGGAGACTGTGAGTGAACTGATGTTCATGCAGTGTGGATAAGGAAACTGCAGCCTTGACCAAAACTAGGAATAAGTCCTATTGACGGTATTGACTCCACCACAGATGGAACTGTGAATTTCCAAAAGAGGCAAAAAAAAGGGGGAGAGGAATCAGGAAGCAGTGGAAAAATACTCAGGCAGCCAACAAGGTCACTGAGGAAAAGGGAAGGAAACTTTTCTAATTGTTTAACTGTCTTTCCACTCACCTAGGTCATTGCCCATCTTCTGCCTGTATTATTAAGAAACATGTGCCCATGACTATTGAAAAATGACCAGCTATATGACATAGAGATTCCTATGTAACACATTTATCATTCTGTTACTGTGACAGCTGTAGGAGTGTCTGTTCATTAGTATTTAAATCAGTTCATAAATATTTCACTCTAAAATCCGGTTTAAATAAGCCTTACATCTGGTCACTGTAATGCTGTGGTTTAACATCTGTTGTAAGCCTTAATTCTAGCCTGATATAATGCTATTGTATAGTCATACAATTTCATAAGGGCACTTATACAATAAAACACAGATTTAATGGAGCACTTTATCTTTTTGCAATTTTTAGTTTCAGCTGACCATAGCAAGTGAAGCTAAAGGTTGTATAATATAGCACATCTCCCTCTGGCAGAATGACTCCTTTGCATAGAAAAGTTCTCCATTTTAGGAAAAGGATGTGATTTTTTGAAAAGGCTTAGCTAAGATTTTCCCTAAGAAATGGGAATGTATACAACGCATTCCTCTCATTTTCTTCCAGTTTCCCTCTTCTACTTAATTTTTAATATTTTAAGTTATGACTTTGGAGGTGTTGGAATGATGTGAGAGTAATTCCATTTTCAAAGCACAGTGAAGCTTAAGGAGATGCAGATACAAGTAAAAA
This sequence comes from Pygoscelis adeliae, assembly GCF_000699105.1. NCBI lineage: Eukaryota > Metazoa > Chordata > Aves > Sphenisciformes > Spheniscidae > Pygoscelis > Pygoscelis adeliae. Next base: position 4,092,191 of record NW_008825428.1, read on the forward strand.
AGGCTATTTTAGGTCAGTACAGAAATTCAGAAATTGAATATAAAAGTAGAGAGTTTCCCTTATGTTTCCACATTGTTCTGTGTTCACCACTAGAACATATTCCACTCAAATACCCCAATCTCCATAATTTTCTCATTGTGTATGGGTTTTGTGAAAAAAAATTAATGGGAGGACTCTGAATTTGTCAAATGAAGATTAGGAAAAGAGAACCGCAGAAATGGCACCATTTTTCATTAGCGCTTATATATATATATGCAACAAGATCCTACAAAAGAGCATAGTAGGAAAAAACCAGCAGTATAGAAAGCTCAGTAGACATCTCACTTTACAGAGAGTAAACATGTCTGCAGAATGCTGTCAGGTGTTAGTCTTTTAGCTCTGTCCATTATCACCTATTACAACATCCCCAGTCCAGTGATTTTTGCTAGGCAACTCAGACCTGTTTGTATAACATGGGGTACAAAGCATTACACTAATGTAGATTTAGTGTAATAATACTAATACTGCGTAATTTTTGTATAATACTACTACTACTACTCTGTATTTAATTAACAGCTTTCATGTAAGAATCTTAGGTCATTTTAAAACATTAATTCAGTAGACTCCATGACACTTTTGTGAACAGACAAGGAAAACAAAGTACGGAAAAGGGCAACCTGTCCACCAGCGTATACACTTTATTTTCTTCAATATTATTCATCCAAAACTTAAATGTCTAATATAAGCTCAGAGCCTAGGATCCTTCTATAATCGAGACAGGGAAAGAAACATTTTCAGGAGTGGGTTATACCATCTATCTATGTTAGGCACTTATTCTACGGTGGGTCTTCCTTCACCACCTATAGCTGCAGCTAGATAGGTATCTTTAAGGTGGACAAAGTTAAGTGATATGAATCTCATCTTCAGTAGCTATATGGCAAACTTATAAGATTTTTATTTCCAATCTTTTTTTCTCCAACTACTAAAGAAAATAGTTAGCTAAATATGTTGCTCGCCTAGGCTTTTCACTGTCAACCTCTACTGTACTATTACCCTAACTATAGAAAAGTAATGCTAGAAGTCAGCACCAGGTATTTATAAGTGGCTTCTAAAACAGTTGGGACAGATTTCCAATTGCTTGGAGTAACCCTTTGGGAAAATATTTTGAAATGATTCAATGCTATTATAGGCTAGATTTTTATGGTTTGATTTTTCAAAATTGCTAGATATCCAATCTGCCAAAGTCTCCTGAAAACAGACTGCTTATTCTGATGCTAAAAATGGGAGATGAATTCGAGGGAAATTCTGGCTGAGAATATTAATGCTGAGCTCTTTTTAAAATACTAGAGATCAAGAATAGTAAAAGGGATAATGTAGCTGAAAATATGCAGAGCCCTGAACAACCAGTGTTTCCTATTTGTAAAACCACCCTTGTTGAAATATGAAGCCTTTGTAATTTTTCTTACTTTCAAATAAATTCAACATGCCAAAGTTATCAATGTCCTTTCCAGTGCAATTCTCTTTTGCTTGGATACTAACATAGTTTTGGTGCGTTAACTTTACAGCTGAATGGCTGGAATTTGGTGGTTTAATTGCCACTTGCTCCATGGTTTAGTAGATAAACTTAGCAGCTGTTGCTTTGTATTGGACGTGTTTTGGAGACTCTCTGGATACTTCAGCCCTTATTTGAAAGCCAAAGTATTTTGACCCAGCTGCAATATGAAAGCGAGCTGGCAAAACTTCTCTTCAAGCAAATATATCCAATTCATTCAAACTCTGCTTACAATATGTTTGAGAGTAGACCCTGAAACAGCAGAAACATGACAAATAACAGGCCAAGACCAAATAAACTATGAGTAGTAGTGGTTTTTTTAATATTGCTGAAGAAGACTTTGGCTATTGTAATCTCTCTACTGGAGCTATTCCCTTGAGAGTGAATTCTGATATTGAACCTGTCTTGCCAGATATCAGGTAGATAATTTTCATTTAAAGGAATTTTTTAAAAGTGAAAATAAACACTATGCTAACGCAGTAGTTCCAGAAATGATGAAAGAAAGCATGCCATTTGTCCATTTAGAGAAATGTACCTGTTCTTCGCTTAGATGCAGACTTAGAGGTATATAAGAATGACCTAGTACACAGAGTGATAAACACTACATAAGTATTCTTCTGCATAGAATCATTTAGGTTGGAAAAGACCACTAAGATCATGGAGTCTGACTGTAAACTGAACACTGCCAAGTCCACCACTAAACCATGTCCCTAAGCACCCCGTCTACACGTCTTTTAAATACCTCCAGGGATGGTGACTCCACCACTTCCCTGGGCAGCCTGTTCCAATGCTTGATAAGCCTTTTAGTGAAGTTTTTCCTCATGTCCAATCTAAACCTCCCCTGGCACAACTTGAGGTCATTTCCTCTCATCCTATCACTTGTTACCTGGGAGAAGAGACCAACACCCACCTCGCTACAACCTCCTTTCAGGTAGTTGTAGAGAGCGATAAGGTCTCCCCTCAGCCTCCTTTTCTCCAGGCTAAACAACCCCAGTTCCCTCAGCCCCTCCTCATAAGGCTTGTTCTCTAGACCCTTTGCCAGCTTCATTGCTCTTGTTTGGACACTCTCCAGCACCTCAATGTCTTTCCTGTAGTGAGGGGCCCAAAACTGAACACAGTATTTGAGGTGCGGCCTCACCAGCATAGAGAACATTCATCATCTCTTCTGAAAATTACAGATATAGACAAGTTTCATGAGCTGTGCAGTACTTCTAAATGCATTGCATGACAACCTCTTGGCTCTCAGAGTATACTTCAGTTCTACAGTCAGTATTGAACACCTGTGGGTCCTGAAATACGTTACAAAACTGAAAGCATTTTTTGCATAAGATGCAGAATCTTATAAGGGCTGTATAGATTAAAAAAGTTAATTTAGTGCATTATTTGCACTACTGAGGTCAATGAGTGTTGCTTTACTGACTCAGCAAGGATTCACCATCTGCTTCTTGAGCTGTTCCAGTGAAACATAATTAGAAGAATCTTACCATTACTTGGGATTCATGACAGATTACCTTGTGACCTGAAGTACAGCCTTTACAGGGATAAAAACTGAATGCCAGATTTACAAACTTTTAATGGGGTTTCTGCTGAGTTATGGAACCATAACCTGAGATGTACATAGGTACATTAAGAGTTGGGTAATAAGCAGTTTGATCTTCTATAAACATAATTTAGTAAGAGTAGAGGACTTCAGAATACGAGCTGACCGCACACATGATACCTCTTTTGAATACAACTAACTGGAGATGCGGGGAAAGGAGTCATAAAAGGAGCATTTAAGCCTTGTGTAAATTCCTACCTCTCTGAATGAGTTTGAGACTAGGTCTTGAAGGTACAGAGGGATGAAAAAGGTACATCAGAAAAGTACCAGCTGGTGAGCTCTTTGACCAATCTCTACTGCTTGGCACAGATTAGCCTTTAAGCTTGTCTCATACTCTTAACAATTTAATTTTGCCTATACTTCTGAACAAATGAGGCCCAGATGGTAAAACTACAGTTTCAAATAGTGCTGTGGCCTATCTCCAAAGTTCACATAAAGTAGGAAACACACTAGAATGCAGGTTAGTAAAATATACACTTAAAATCAAAGATCTGATAGGCTATCTGAAGCCTTTCAAACCTTTATTACGTGCTGTAACATGGAGTTCCAGCATGAGTTTCAATATTGTTCCTGGGAATAAATGTATAAAAAGATCAATACAAACTTGAAGTGGATTCAAATTTACAGCACAGAACTATTTAAGAACAGACTTCAGAGGATTTACATGAAGATGATGGATGTCAGAATAAAAAAGAATATCTAGTTTATTGCTTGAAAACTTGGGTTAAAAAAAGTCTCTGCATGAAACCATAGTGACAAACCAAACGTTTTATTGTTTTAGAAAGGCATAAATTCCAAAATTTGAGGTTCAAGACCTTACAGATGGCATTTGTTACAGCCTTGCTGCCAAAAGTGTAATACAAGTCCCCAAGTTCAAGTGAGAGTTGTATGAAAATAATGTTGATTTTTTTTTCTTTCTAAGGGACAGATTACAGTAATAATATTTCTTTTATAAAAAATTGAGAGAAAGTATGTCCCAGGAACACAATTCTGAATAGAAGGAAAGAATCGAGAGAAAAATAGAAAATAGTAAAAGAAAAAACAAGCTCCTAATAAAAAGGATTTTTATGACCAGTTGCATGGCTTAACTTCATTCAGACTGTATCATTTATGCTAACACTGTTAAAAAATAGAGTGAAATATTATCTTCTCTACAGAACAACACCACAGATAGAAATAGCATTTTGATCAAGAGATGTAATTAAACAAAATAATGCCTCTACCTTTCCTTTAAAGATTCCCAAGAATGTGATTCTAGTAAGATTTCTCTTGTCTACAGAATTGTCAAATGAGTTTCTGGGTTCTTATTTGCCAGGAGGTTGTTTAATGGTGAATTCTCACTACCCACAACTTATTAATCTTTCCTTGTAGTTGTACTACATGAAAATTGGTAATTTTTTTTTAGTCAACATTTTTCTATTTCATCTGTTGCATTCATCACATAAAAAATATTATTCAGGTTTTGGACTTTATAGTATGAAGTAATTTATTTTGTCTGTTGTGTGAAATGTCACATACGTGGAGTGAAAATCTGGCCTCGCTGAACTTAACAGAAGTAATTTCTATTGACCTTCAGAGGGGCAAGGTTTTGTCCATAGTCATCAATAAAGATGTCAGTATTTACTAACAGTTATAAGACATCTTTTTTTTTTTATTATTTTATTTAGAATGACAAATAACTGAAGTATCTTTGGTAACTGTGAAAATTGTTGGCAAATGCTGACATTTTATTAGTGACCCTACATTGATCATGTTAAAATACTACACACATTGATTCTTTACTTAACTGTTTTAGCCTTCTCAGCAATGACTGGGACAAACTTCTGGTTATGTTTTTCTTTGGAACTTCAATTAAATTAGTGACAATGAATACTTATAACTGATGCTGAATAGTTTTAAGGCTTGAAAAATCACATTATATTATACTTTTCATTTTTGATCTTAACAAAGTTTTTCTTGATTATCATAATTTTTCTGTTATGCAGTAACATTTTTCTATGGTCATTTTTGAAACTTATGAATGGTTTGAAAAATAGTAGATGACACGCATTGACCTGACAGTAGTTCAAGTACTTCAGTTATAAATATACATTAATATGTCATATTGCAATGACTAATTACATTGAAATGTGTTGATTAATTATCCCATAAGAATTCTACACTGTGGTATTCTCACAAGGTGACATCTGCAAATGCAGGCCTGACAATTTGATGAGGAAAGTGGCTTGTAAGTAGGACCTTTAGCATCGAATAGCTGCCCTGAACAAATCTGTGTGAACATGTTTTGAGTTTTCTGTATCCTCCTGAGACTGAGACGCTCTCATTGTGTCTCCTTAAACCTTGTTTTCTCACTCTTTTCAGTGGAGCACCTTGTAAATCCTTACAAACTTAGGAAATGCAATATCTATCTCCCCCTAGCCCCCCCAAAAGCCCCACCCTGCAACAAACAAAGAACTAGCAAATATTTCTTTTTCAGGAAAGAGAATAAGCATACAGTTAATCCTTGACACAGTTATGGTATTGTCATTGATGTGTTTACATCATTAAACTCAAGAACCTGATAAAGAATCTTCTTGTACAAGTGATTTAGAATATAAAAGATAGTTTGTTGATCTAATCCTTACTACTGTGTTCACTACATCATAGGATATGTTCACAGTCATTGTACTGCCACTTTTAGATATTAATATTCAATGGAGTGCCTTTAAAAAAAATCTCAACTGTTATATCACTTTTGCAAAGAGAGAACCAATGAATGCATTTTTTTCCGCAAATAAGTACAAATTAATGGTGATGATAGTATTTAAAATAATATTCTAATATATGTGTATATTATGCAAAACCTCTATTGATTAAATTAGGAATGTTATGTCTAAATATATATATAACTAAAAACTCTAATGGTTGTGTGCAATCACAACATAATATCAACACAACATCACAATATCAACACAATATGATAATATTTTAATAAACTGTATTAGAAGGAAAATGATCAAGTTACTAAAAGCAAAAAAGTAATTATATATTATATTTAGTGAACTTGAAATTTTTGCTTGTACCTGGTTAGTGGTATTATCAGCT
>NW_008825428.1:4098434-4108733 GCF_000699105.1 Pygoscelis adeliae
AATTATTCTAAAATTAGTAACATTTGCTTGGTCATTTAGCAGATAAAAAGAATCATACTGGTACCAAACATCATAATATGTAACAACCCTATATGATTGAAAGCCAAATTAAAACGAGTTTCTGTAGCTTACCAAAGATATTTAGAATAAAAGCGTATCTTTAATATGAATTTAGGTGGGAAGTAAAAATTCAAGATCAGGAGAAAGTGAAGGAAGAAGGAAAGAAAAACACTGATCAGGGTTATAGATGTTCTGTCCTGGACATTGATGAAACAGTCATTACAGATAGAGATGGCATCCTGGGAAGAGATGAATTGCTGCTGCTGTTGCTACTTTGCTGAAGGTGCTTTGAAATGGAAATAATAACAGTCTTGAGTGTCCTGACCAAGCAAGGTTGTATGCAGAAATCAGAGCTGTACTTGGCAAATGATAAGAAAAATTGCAATCAAAGCTGGATGGCAGAAGTGCAACATGCATGTCCACAGAAGAATTAGAATTAGCCAATATGGCGAGGATTTAGAAATGAAAATGTTCAAAGGCACGAATCAATCGTCTTTGTTAGAGAGAGTTCAAACCTAATCTTCACTAGCACAGGAGTGCACATAAAAGATATCTACTGACATAATCGAACTTGGATTTACACCAGCATCTGCAGTGGCAACATCTGGCCCAACCTGTTTTATCTGAAGGATATGCTATTAGACTGGATGAAAACCTTTCTGATAGTCACAGAGAAGTGAATAGAGAAGTAGGAGGGGGAGCGGCTGACAAAATTCTCTAAGATAGTTTTATGAAACAATCATGGCATCTCTGGGCCTTGCAGTTCTTGAGCAGCTTTGCTAAGTGTGCAGTACCAGGGGTCTGAATCAGATGAGCCATCAATTATATTGCGGTTCTGAAAATGGAGAAATCTCTAGTGGACTATGGGGCTTGCTTTGGAGCTGTGACATCCCAGAAAGCCCGTCCCCAAGCTGTAGAGGAGGAAGCCTGGTTACCACATTAACTTTGTGGCCAGCTCATGAAAAGGCTATCAAAAATGAGAAATCTGGGGTTCAATGAAGTGGTGTTTTTCAGTGAAACCTTGCCTACAGTGCCAAAGCTCCATTTAAACCTAATAAACATTTATTAAGCTCCTTCAGGCACCAAGTAGCTGAAACCACCGAAGGCTCTGATTTGAAGCAAAACAGACCTGAAGTACAGGCAAGGCACATGTGGGGAAAACTATTTCTCCAGTTCTTTTGGGGAAATCCTGTGGAACTGCAAACCATACAGTAGATCAAAACTGAAGAGAGGGCACCAGCTATAACATGAGCAATCATTGGGAACATACTAGAAAAAAGGCAAAGAAGACATTTAGGCCAGATGGAGATTGAGTTTTTTCCTAATAGGAAATGGAGCTGTGAGCAGGAGAAAATATTTTTTTTTGCTTTTTGATTCCTCCTTTGAGGAAACTGCCATTTTTTGAATGTTTTCATCTACATGGCCCCAAATGTTGGCTAATAATTTTGGTCAGAATACAGAATGGTACCATATGTTCATTCTGTGGCAATTTTGTTAAAATAGCTATCTTTTAACAGAAATATTAAAAAGAGTATTAAGTATAAATGCTGACAAAACAGCTGTCACTTTGCTGTTATAATATGTTTATAGTAAGGTTATGATATTAACAGGTTTGGAATGTTTCCTGTTTCAGTTAAAATCCCTTTTGTTTAAAAATAAGAAATCTACCAGGTCTCATTAGTTTCCTACAACCCTTGTTTGCAATTCATTTGAAAAAGCTATTGGTTTGGAAATTCTTTTATCCAAGTGCTAATACTGTGTCACTGACCTGTAGAAACCGACAGACACACTATTACACACCAGTTTTCAGACTAAATTTAAGCCCTCTGGGAAATGCAGAATGAATCTCAAGAGAGTGAAAGAAAATCAGGCAAAGCTTTTGCCTTCTCCCTCCCCACTTTTCTCTCTGTTTCCCCCATTTCCAATCTCTCTGAAATTTTCAGCTTCTTTGGCAGTCCAGAAGACATTTTCTTGAAGCCTGTGGGGAACAGAGACAAAGGGACCAAAGGCACAGGCTGCTGAGGGCTGTGTGCACACAAAATGTTGGGAAAAGGTCTACCACCTCTTCTCACCTTCCCTTACCCCTGCAAAGCAAGCTGGGCTGTGCAACGGTGGCACATCAGGATCGCTGTTTAAACCATATCTTTGAGATGGTGTGAAGAACCCAGTTGTCTAGGCTAGGGCAGGGCAGATGAGCAGGGCTGGGGCAGACTAGGGAATGGATGGGGGCATCTGGGGGAATGGGGACTCCTCTGAGCCAGCCCTGCCGAAACGGGGAGTAAGCATGGACAGGGAAGTAAGTAGTCCTTGCTGAAATCCAGAGTTCAGAGGTTTGTGTGGATGTGTGTGGCTGGATCCCTTCAGGATCTGGGAAAGGGTTTAACTGAATAGTTTTCTGTTTGTGTATGTGTGTGTGTGTGTTCCTTCTCTTTTTTTTTGATAAGGAGGGGAGAAGGTGAGGTCAATACATTATTATCTTCAAGGTTATGAGTTAGGGATGTAGAGATTTAAGGTATCTAAGGATTTCAGGGAGGCCAGAGAAAGGAAGAAGTGAGAGAGAGAAAAAAATACTGCTAAAAGAGGAGTTGTCAAAAAAGTTTGAGTCCTGGTGCTACAGTGCATTAGCAGAAAAAATATTTATTTATTTCTTACCAAAAGCAAATATCGATGATGTTTCTGATAAGTCAGTGAAGAAATAACCATTTGGCAGAGAAAAATGTCAACATATATAATGCTTCATAGATTTGTCTGAAGTGTATCTATGCAAAGTAGAGATAAATGCTAACATTTTGATGAGTTGTGACAGGTTTTAATATAAATAATTATTTTGTAATTTTTTTATACTTTAATTTTTTTTAATGTTTCTGCTTAAAGATAACTTTCTCTCAAGTATCTATAAACAGGTACCTAAAACTGAAGAAAGGAGTGTGTGGAGTAAAGCAGAAATAGATAATAGACCTCAGGTATTTGCAGGGATCTTTGCTCTCATTCTTTCATCTTGCAGCCACTTCCGTGTCTTCCCCAAATTTCTGTCCACTGTGTTTGTCTTCAAACTAAAAAACTTCTTTACCAGTCCAAAAATATGACCAAGTGCAACACAGACATTCCATTCATTGTAGATTTCTGAGATATACCACTAGTCCTCACAATTTATGACAAACTGGTAATTTTGTGACATGCTTCTTAAAAAATGCAAGCTAACAATGTTTTTTACTAGATCAATGGATTATTGTTTATTGTACACTGTAATAGATGAAAATTTTGCTTAAAGTTTTGCTTTGATAACAAGAGTACTTAACTGCTGTATGGCCTCCTTTACCACATACTTCTTTGACACCTTAATCACAAGAGAAAGAAGGAAGAATATTCTGGTCACCCTGGTTTGCTCGAGATGTATTTAGCACATATAAAGCTGTTTTCTGTATCTTTTTTCTTGAATTACTCATTTGTGGAGCTTTTCACTCTTTTCCTCCAACATACTCAACAGAAGTAATAGGTCTCCCATAACAGTAACTAAATTGCTCTCATTTTAATTTTTGAAGCATGGAACATTGTGGAATTTAACATGTTAAATAACATTTTCAGATATTATTACCACTAAAGAACATATAACTTCGGAAAATGAAAAAAACCGAAACCTAAGCCAAGTTCCTCAAAAATCTCCTGGCTGTCACTGAACTGCTTTCCATTCAGTCTTTTAATTGAGCCAGATGTCTAAGTGTCTAAGACAGACAACAGTGCTTCATTCATATGGTGGTATTTTAAGTTCCTGTGAGTGTTTAAGCATGCATGTCTGTGTGCAGTCAGCACCAAGCATATCCCAAAAATGGTACCATCAAACTATTTTAGCATTCATGATTGATTTTCCCCGGCTTTTCAATGTGAAAGCTTCTTTCCTTTTCTATAGGCAGGAAGGCAAAAATAATTCTGATTCAACACAATTTCAGTTGATACCACTCAAGACTATTTGAATGTGTATCTATCCCACTTCAGGTCAGAATGTAAGCCACCCATTTTTCTATATGAGTAACCCAGAGAAAAATCAAACCTCATCACACCTGTCTACATAGGCAAATACGATTGGATCATTTTTTTCCATGCTGTTAAAGTGGAGACCTTAAAAAATCGCAAAGAAACTATATTTAACAAAGATCTTCTAAGATTCTTTGCTTCACAACTTTTGTTTTCTCAGTGCTCCAACCCAAGCAGGAAAGAGCAAGGTGATTCATCTAAGATTCCCATTTCTTTTTAGTGACTTTTTCTTCTTAATTGCAAAGAGGAAAAGTTGTTTTTTGGTGTACTAATTAACTGTGCGGAGGACTTCTAAAAAAAAAAAAAGCTGCTTGTGTACCTCTTCATGTTTTGCACATAGATTGTACTACATGTTGTGGTTTCTTTTCTTTTTTATGTACATAGATATAGCTATTTATGGTCATCAAAGAAGAAAAGGGTCAAACCATGGTAAGATGAATTCATCCTGAATGATTTCATTTATTCAGTGGAATACTCATTCTATCTGAAAGCTCTCAACTGTAGTAAAAACTGGTATTTTAGTTCTATATAAGAATTATCTCAGCACACACTTTAATCCAGTACATGAATAAGACAACCTATTGTGAATGAATGAATGATACAATAATGAGAAAAAGTACTAAAAAAAAAATCCTTTAGAAAGATCCACATATTTTTTATGAAAAAGGACAGATTAGAGCAACTCCTGAAATGAATTAACTCTGGCATTACAAGAACAGTAGCAGCACCAAAGCTCTCCTGTGTGGAACTTCTCTTCGTAATCTCATAATTTTTTTCTACGGCAAGAAGATTTGAAAGAAACTTTAAAACCCATTGGGTCTTTCTAGATGGACACTATTATTTCTATAGATGGTTAAATCAGAGGGAGACATTTTGCAAATAGTAAACCTGGTGTGAATTTCCCATTGGTTCCTATTTCTTTTTTCCACTGACAAGTAAAAGAGGAAAGTTAATGTGGAAATTTCTGCTGTACTTAAACCACTGTCTTTTGTAGATGGCACTTCCAAATTATGTGTGTATGAAAATTTTATTCTTGAGGTGCTATAGATAGGGACAAAAAGGAAGTAGAGAGGAAAAAGAGGAACATAAGGTTTGAAGAAATGATGTAACATAATGGTAAAATTCAAAACAAACATAATGTATTATGTTGGAAGATATGATTAAGGAGAAATTGCACATAGTTCTCTCCCTTTATCTTTCCATTGTACTGGTAAGAACAGACAGAGGGAACATCAAATGGGACACAACTGGATTCCACCACGGACGTTCGTGATGCATGTGAGTTTTCATTGGAGGAATGCAAATAGCTTTACTGAAGTGAGTGTTGTTGCTACTATTTGACATATAGAGAAGAACAGGAACGCGAGGTCAGGGTTCACAGAGGGTGCATTTAACACAATTGTTATGTGTGAAATGACTTAAAGAAAGGGCAGCTCAGACTTGCTCCTTTGGGACAGGTATGGAGAATGATTTTAGGTTTTTACCTCTCTCAATATTATTTCAGCTTAAGATGCTCACCAACCTGTTCCTTACTCCCGTATTATGACACATTCTTGACTAATGGTCACCAACTAAAATGCATTTTGAAAATATTTTTTGCATCTCAAGTTCATTAATAAACATCACATGGTATTGACTTCGTAAATCTGATTGGCATCAGATAATCATACCACTCCCTCAATGACACAAAAATGAAATATATTTTCCTTACACATTTTTACGATCCATGTAACCACTGTGAATTAGAAAAGTAAATAAAGTATTTCAATAAAATGAGATTATTAATTAGTCTACAAATTATTTGGGCTGTTCTGCTGTCTGACAGCTGCTAATATGGGAAGTTACTGAAAGCCTAAATTGTCTGCACTTATTCATTCCTGTGAAAACTCCTGAGGTAAACAAATCCCATTGACCAATACCAGTTTGTGAACAGATTAATCAGTCTGCCCCTCAGGTGCTTTCTAGCCACACCTTCTATCACTTTCCCTTCATTTACATTTTTTCATACTTGCACAATAGACAGGTCTGTGCTTACATATTGTTGTGAGGTCAGTCAGTCCAGTCACAATACCTCCATCTTACGCCTGAAGACGGGTTACGGTCTATAATTGGGAGAGTCTTTTATAGTGTACAAAGAACACCACCACAGATTAAATTCCCCCTAAACTTCCCACATATGCCCCAAATCAGTGGAAGGGCACAAAAAGAACATTTATAGCACCTAGATATACTGTATTCAATTCTTTCTGCATAGGGCATGTAAACCTCTCATTTATTTATTTTTTGCAGATCTGACCTCATTCTTGTTAATCATTGTTCATGTTTGCAAGTTTGATAAAGTTCTCCAATGGTTGAACCTGGTTTTGAAGTCTGTGCAGCTGCAACAAAGGAGGAACGACCCATATTCAGAAAGATTGTTCTGTAAAAATGATGAAAACTTTCTATGACTATGTCTAACCTGTGGGATACAGACATGCTTTCCAGTCCTGGGTCTGTGACTTGTTTCCTTATATATCTTAGACTCACCTCCTGCCCTGCATCTTTTTCCACTTTTCTCACTAAGGAAAAATAGTTGTGCTCCTCATGGAAAGGAGGAAAAAATATATTGCAGTTCTGTACCTGATCTAAATGATCAAAGGACCAGCATTATGGAGTGTCCTGCAAAACATTTTGTGTAAAACTCATAGGATCTAGTAATGTTGCTCCATTTTATCCCTAAATGTTTGGTATTGTTCTGATTTTGGCTCAGGTAGAGTTAATTTTCTTCATAGTAGCTAGTATGGGGCTATGTTTTGGATTTGCGCGGAAAACGGTGTTGATAACACAGGGATGTTTTCGTTATTGCTGAGCAGTGCTTACACAGAGTCAAGGCCTTTTCTGCTTCTCACACCACCCCACCAGCAAGTAGGCTGGGGATGCACGAGAAGTTGGGAGGGGACACAGCTGGGACAGCTGACCCAAACTGGCCAAAGGGATATTCCATATCACGTGACATCATGCTCAGCATATAAAGCTGGGGAAGAAGGAGGAAGGGGGGGACATTCGGGGTCATGGCATTTGTCTTCCCAAGTAACCGTTACGCGTGATGGAGCCCTGCTTTCCTGGAGATGGCTGAACACCTGTCTGCCCATGGGAAGTAGTGAATGAATTCCTTGTTTTGCTTTGCTGGCGTGCGCAGCTTTTGCTTTACCTATTAAACTGTCTTTATCTCAACCCACGAGTTTTCTCACTTTTACCCTTCTGATTCTCTCCCCCACCCCACTGGGCGGTAGTAAGCGAGTGGCTGTGTGGTGCTTAGTTGCCAGCTGGGGTTAACCCACGCAGGTATAGAAGATCACAATGAAATTGACACTTGATTGATCGCTGTACATCTGTGTACATCCATGTACATCCTCATGTACATCAGCACTGATTGATAATCATGTAAGTCACATCGTTGTCATAGCAACCTTACATGAAAGAGAAACTTTTTTCATTAGTTATTTCACACCCTGGTAGGAAAAAACCAGCTTTTATATCACTTGCCTTTTTGTATGTGTTATTTTTCTGCAGGCTTTTCAGCAGCATACCAAGGGCTGGAGGTGAGCTTATAGACATCAATGTTCTTAACACAATCTGGAAACTCAAATCAATGAAAATCAGCTATAAGTTCAGATGCATTTGAGATATTGAGGTAAATAGCATCACAAGTATATCACCAGTTGTCTCTTTCAGTTAATCTGGAACATCAAACTATAAAACCCTGGTGTAGTCAGTTCCCAAAGTGATAGCAACCACTGCTGCACTGGAGAAAACCCTTCAATTTTCTCACTACTGGGTTTTCAATTACAGAACTTCTGCCACCATTCTGCCTCAATACAGGGCAACAAATTGCAACATGCATCATGTAATCCAAATCAATTATATCTGCTTCCACACTGATTGTTTTCTTTTTTTTCAGAGCAGTGAACTTTATTCTTTAACCTTCCAGGTGTCTCTAAATCGCACATGGGGTCTCAGAGCTGTCCCACTACAGTAACACTTGAGTCACTGTTGTGATGAACTGCTCTGGCACTTGTGTGGCCATTTTGCATTGCTATAAACTGAGCTATGTACTGCTCCCAACAGCTATACAAAAGAACAATATTGCAATAATTTCTTCTCTGATTTGGAAGACGAGTTTTTGTATAGCACATAGAAATCTAAAATAGGAATCAGAGATCATGGAGTAACAGATCAGTCCCAAGAAAGACATGATCAACCAGTGAACAAGCTCTGATAATTTTTATCCAAATTGTGCAGAGGGAGGAAGGTGGATATATCAACCTGTTCATAGGCAAGGCATGAAGTTGTTGGCATGAAAATGGAGATATAATGATCAGTAATAATTTGATAGACTACAAAAGCTTCTTCTTTGCATGGGAAAGGGTAAGTAAATAAAACTTGCCAAAGGAGTCATAGTTTTAGTTCCTCTTAGAAGATGATGATTTAACATACATGTTTTACTCATGTTGATTAGTCAATAACAATCCCTGAAGGGTCTGAACACAGTATTGGCATTTATTTACTGGTATCAGTCATGTGCTTCATCTATCAAGTGAATTGTTATTCCTCTGGGATAAAAGATTGAAACTGTATCAGAAATGGTTTGGAAAATTTCTTTTCTACAGTATGCTGTCAATTTTATTTCCAATCTTGGATGAGGAAAGTAAAAGCAACCTTGTATGAAAATTAAAAACAACAAGAAAAAAATTATCTTTTTTTCTTTTTTTTTCTTAAACCCCATTAATGCCTATTTTATTAGAAAGATGTAGTCTCTCACATAGTAAAATGTAGCCCAAGTATGAGGATTTTATTACCTATAGGTAGATATATATTCCTTTATACACACACACATATATTTAGATTGGCATTGAGTGAAATATTAAGTTGTGAGAATTAATAGGCATTAGTTGTATTGACATATGTGCCACTGTAGCTCTTCTCAGACAAAAAAACTCTGCCACAAGTTGCTCAAAGGCAGGAATAAAAGTCCAAATATTCTTCTTTACAAATGTTGTGGTTTACATCTTATAAATGAAGGCTAGCAGTTAAAAATACCTTTGATTATGCAGCTGCTGTAAATGGATATTCACATGGATTTTAGGAGTCTCTTATTTGGAATAGTCATGCTGTGCAAGACTGAAAATTATATGTGGATATGTAAAGATGAAATGGACTTTGAAAATGCAGCATTTGTTTGTTTATTTTAGTTACATATAAAATTGGGAATACAATGTACATTTAAATACATAGTCTGGAAAGGTGGTTATATCCTAGAGCAGATAAAGTTGCTATTTATGTCAATAAAAAGTTTCTCAGCAGGATCAATTAGCAAATTACTATTGTCATATCATGACTGGTTTATTATATCTGTACAGTGCCAAACTGTCCAAATCTTGGAACTTGTCTTTTATAGCAACCCTAGACGACACTGATGGATGTAAATGCTTTTATAAATGATGATAAACAGCAGCACTACGATGTGCTCTTGAAGCTCCTTTAATAAACATAGTCCCTTACAGCATTGATATAACATCTCTGCTGAATCTTAACCATAATGAAAGTAAAAATGACAGTGTGCCAAAATAATATGTCACTGCCAACTTAAACCTCACAGTAACAACTGGAAACACTAGAATTTTTTAAAACATAGCTCTGCAGTTTCTTTTGCTTTCATTCTGCAGTCCCCTCATCATTTGTGTCTGGCAGGTAGGGATGTTTCTTTCTTAGCCCAGTATCCTGGTTTTAGCAGGGATAGAGTTTATTTCCTTCTTAGTAGCTGGTACAGGGCTGTGGTTTGGATTTGGGATGAGAACAATGTTGATAACACACCGATGTTTTAGTTGTTGCTAGGTAGTGCTTACACTAACTAGTCAAGGACTTTTCAGCTTCCCATGCTCTACCGACTGAGAAGTCTGGGGGTGCACAAGAAGCTGGGAGGGGACACAGCCAGGACAGCTGACCCAAACTGGCCAAAGGGCTATTCCATACCATGTGATGTCATGCTCAGTACATAAACTGGGGGAAAGCTGGCCAGGGGGGGCTGCTGCTCGGGGACTGGCTGGGCATCGGTCGGCAGGTGGTGAGCAATTGCACTGTGCATCACTTGCTTTGTGTATTATTATTATTACATTATTATTATTATTATTATTATTTTATTTCAATTATTAAACTGTTTTTATCTCA
>NW_008825428.1:4108898-4119858 GCF_000699105.1 Pygoscelis adeliae
AACAAGGAATTCATTCACTACTTCCCATGGGCAGGCAGGTGTTCAGCCATCCCCAGGAAAGCAGGGCTCCATCACGCGTAACGGTTACTTGGGAAGACAAACGCCGTCACTCCAAACATCCTCCTCTTCCTCCTTCTTCCCCAGCTTTATATGCTGAGCATGACATCACATGGTATGTAATATCCCTTTGACCGGTTGGGGTCAGCTGTCCTGGCTGTGTCCCCCTCCTAGCCCCCCATGCACCTGCAGCCTTCTCAGTCGGTAGAGCATGAGAAGCTGAAAAGTCCTTGACTAGTATAAACACTACCTAGCAACAACTAAAAAACATTGGTGTGTTATCAACATTGTTCTCACCCTAAATCCAAAACACAGCACTGTACCAACTACTAGGAAGGAAATTAACTCTATCCCTGCCGAAACCAGGACAGGGGAGGAGTAAGCGAGTGGCTGTGTGTTGCTCAGTTGCCGTCTGAGATTAAACCATGACACCCAGACATCATTTTCTGTTTTATGTATGAAATGACTCCTTCTATACAAAATTAAATCCCTTCCTTCCTTCCTTCCTTCCTTCCTTCCTTCCTTCCTTCCTTCCTTCCTTCCTCCAGTCTTTTCCTCCCTCCTCCCTCCCTTCCATCTTTTGGTTTTCGTAAGCAAACTAATAATCTATGTCCTTACAGCTTATAGCTATTCTCCTTCGCGTTCCGTATGAGTTCTTTTCAAAGATTTTCAGTACTGTTGGAGTGCTTTACAATAGTTGTTTGGAAGACAGCTCCTATTGTCTTTTAGAACGTGTATCGTTAAATCATGTAAACCTTAGGCTTTTCAGGTCAGTTTGCAAAGGTACAAGTATGTCTCATCCTATGAAAGGCTGAGTCAGAGAACACATAGAAATAAAAAAGGCTGGTGGTGTGAGCTGGTAGTGATCTTAAAGTTTCTGGTAATTAATTTGTAATACAGTATTTTTTCATGTCAAGTCCTGTTGATTTATTTGAATTTGTTGGGTTTTTTTTTTCTTTTACATCAGCTGTGCCACTAGGCTTAGTCCACGTGGAATTCCAACATCATCCACCAATAGGAGGGGGAAGTAGCACCTCAGCTGGGAAATCAAAGGATGTCTTCCATTATGAAAGCTGAAAAACTCAAGATAGTAGACATAAAAAAGCAAATTAGAAGAAAACAATAAAGTTTGGAAAAGCTGGGTTAATGCTGGCATTTTGTCATCAACTCATGGCAAAGATTAAAATGAAATATTGTAACTATAAAGAAAGGATGATATTTCTATGGCTAAAGTACAGTGCTGTTTATGCATAGATCTGGAATCCATTTCTAGTCTAAGCTTGCCCTTCTGTTCCATCCTCAGTTTAGACAATGGAAATCTGGATGCTGGTACCTTAACTCATGCCATATTGTACCTTTCTATATCACTTTGCTTTTTATGCTCCTTTCTGATGGTCTGAACTGTACCAATGCAGTATTTCCTACACGGAGATTCCTACTCAAAGTCCTGCGTCATAAATAAGGGTTTACACTACTCAGACTCACACTGCACAAATTAGTTTAAGGTTCAACAGATACATTCTAGAAAGGAGGACAAGTTAGGGATAAGAAAGTTTATTGAGGATACCAAATTATTTAGGATAATTAAAACTAAAATTAATTACAAAGACTTGCACAATAACCTCATAATAATAAGCAGAAAATGGCAGATATAAACAAATGCACTTGGATCAAGACAAAATATTGTCAATCGAACTTTTGATAGCTTGAGTCCTTTTGGATGTTTGAAGACAGGCATCGAAAGATGAAACTATCAAATCATCTGTTTTGTTCTTGGGGAGTTTTTTGTTTTGTTTTGTTTTGTTTTTTCTTTTCATCTGGTCCACGGATCTTCTGAGGTCTTCTTTTAAAGAAGAAGAAAGAAAATCTTGTATTTAACATTCTTCTTTTGGGCAAAAATTTAAGAAAAATGTAAAAGAAAACTCTCTAGTATGTTAGGTAACGATATATTTTAAAATAAAGTTACATTGCTCATAATAATATATTTTATGATAATACTAAGGCTTTTTAGATACACCTCTGTAGTTTTAAAACACCAATTCAATAAAATTCACTGGATCTACTGGTCGATACATACAATTGCGTACAAGTCCAAAAGACTTGCAGTTTAAGATAATGCAGAAAAAGATCTGCAGACCCACAAACCATGTTCACAATTAATTTTGCTGCCCTCAATATTTTACTGCTCTAGCTGGCAACGTATTCTGCTTTTATGGCAGAGTCAGCCCTGTTTGCATACTTATGACCTGTCTATTATTAGTCTAGTTCCTTAAGGGAAAAAAGTTACTTGTTTGAAATTAATCTCTAAACCAGCTGACCAAAAGCTGCAATATTTGCATTCTTGCAAATCTGATACACAAAGGCACATTAATTCTACTTTTTTACCAGCTGGTCACATTTTGTTTGCACTTCTTTTCTTTTTTATAAGTGCACATCCTAGTGTTATTCTTTGCTTAGCTTTCCTATTTATTGTACAGGTTTATAAATATGTTCTTAGGGAGGCTAGGGAAAATGCATTTCAAAAGAACGGGCATTTTTTCCTTTTGTTCTTCAGCAACTCTTTTTAATAAATCACTTTCTTTATACATAGACAATGAAAAGCTTTAATCCCTCAGAAATCTGCTCCTCTGACTTCTCTGCTTCTGACACTCATTATTGTATGCTGCAACTCTTCTGTTTCATTAGTGATAACCAAGAGGCAATAAATTTTTTTCCATTCTTATCCGTGAGCATGAAACTCTCTCTGATAAGATACTTTAAATACATCCTTTAGTCTGGTCTGTGTCTCCTGTAAATAATACACCAACTAACCAAAAAATGTTCAGGTGAATCATAATTTATATCTACTACAAAAATATTGTTTGTGTAAAATATATGTATGTTTTAATATTTCTCTCCATTCTCACTCTTATTGTATATTGTCTTATGCTTTGGATATGCAATTGATTTTGAGTGGATTAGTTCATGAATCCACCTAGAGCCCCACTGAAGTGGGGAAGAAATTTTAATAAATAAGGCTGTTGTCATACACAGTATTTTAAATTTTTATAAGTAGACTTCAGAGTGATTTTTCATTTGTAATAAAGACCATCAGGATAATGACTTTTTGAAGGAGGAACAAGCTTAATATCACATTTCTGGCTTGTGCAACAATAGACTTTGAGGATAAGATTAAAAAAAAAATTTAAAGGTAGGCAGTGACATCATCTGTAACAAACTAGAGAAAACCTACTGGTAACAGATTCCTCTGAAGTATTGAACATAAAAGTAAAATATTAGAAAGGGAGCCATAAATGATATATATGGACCTTGTCCAAAAAGCAGCAATCTTCTGAGATTTCTGTATTTCAGAGTAGAGACAATATTTCCAAACAATCTCTGAAGTCCCAGGTCCAGGTCCATGGACTGAACAGGAATTTTCCTGGCTGAACAGGAAGTTTCATAGCATCCAGCCAGGCCCTTGCCTTGAGCATTTAGAAACCAAGATGTTAGGTCACCCTCAGAATCGACTAGTAAGTAAATTTAATATCAGCTAGTTTCAGCTTCTGTAAATTAGAATAGGCACATTAATACTAGCTGTGGATCCAGGCCAGCTGTTGCCAGGCTTCTTCTATGTAGTTTAATTTACAAGAGTCTTGTTTTTTTTTAAATTTTTCTTTGTCTTTAACATTGAGTAAGCAGTACCACCACTTGGTCAAAACTACTAGTGCTTCCACGGATATATGTATTAGCCCATTCTTTACTGCCTTTGACTCTGTTAAATATACACAGCTAGGAAAAAACTATTTAAGGAAGGTTTTCTGTTCAGATTCTATGTTAAATTCCTTCCTGCTGTTGTTTGGCCAAAGACATGAGACTGTCTTTGTAGTGAAGGCTTTGTCTTCATTCAGTTTACTGATTTATTTCAGTTATTCTGTGTGACACATAGAGGTTATGTTTTCAGATAGAATAAGGTTTAATCTGATCTCTAACAACACGAGAGAATCTAGTATTCCTTTTTTCTCACAGATTTGTGTTATATGTACAGTTTTTATGGATGCTTTAGATTTATTCTATAAAGACGAGATTCAATTGTTTCTTGTCACTGTGATATTTCCATTGACTCTCCCTCTCAGTGATACTCAGAAGCCATTAATACCTTTAGTAAAAAATGTTCTTTTGCTGTGTGAGCTGTGTTAACTAAACATTCCTTAAAAAAACAAACAAAAACCAACACAGTGAAAATAAATATCTTCTGTGCAACTAATTATCACTAAAAAAAGAAACAGTTACTTTTTGCATCTTTGCACTTGTTTTTCCTAACATTTGTTCATCAGACAGTAAGAGAATAGCAGGAAAAGAAAGAGTGAATGACAGCTTCCAAGATTTTTATTGACACCAAGATAATTGTTGCAAATGGAACTTTAGAGTGTATTTTAGTTTCCTATGAGCTGTAATGGTTCCCTGAATTTTTTTCAAGAATAAAAAAAAGCCCATTTCTGTCGCTGCCACATTTTTGTATTTGAGAATCTGGCACCTTAACACTCCTGTAACTAAATTCTACCTCTGCCCAGATTTCTGCCATTGCCTCAACATCTAGGTTTACTGTGATGGGAGTAGAGATATGGGCAGTTATTCTTACCAGAAAAGAAAGCAATAAATCTTATTTTGGGTCATATTGTTAAAATGAGTATGTGATGATGCTATTTCCCAAACAATAATACAGTGAAGTCACTTTGTCCACTTTTTAATGACAATAGCATTCTCTCAGCAATATTTATTCCTAACTATCGAATTATATGACTGAGTTATCTGAGATAAATGTAGGATTCAGGTGTATGAAACCTATGAAATTTAAATAAATTACCCTATTTCTTGCCTCTTTCAGAATCGAAAGGGAAACAGGCTGCTTCTACTTGCTTTGAAAACCTTCAAAAACTTAGCTTGGTCTTAAGTGTCTATATTTTTACAACTTATATTTGATATCCATCTTGTGCTATGCTTGCACATGCAAATGATTTGTCTGAGAAAGGACTCACAACGATTGTCACTGTCCAATAAAATTTAGACGTGTATATAGAAAATTAATGAACAAACCGTTTTTCATCTTTGGGCACCTGTATAGTCTGTAAATACATGATACCTATTTCTCTTGAAAATTCTGGCCTATTCCGGAAAGCATAAATAAGGATTTTAGAGAGTATAGCATTACAATTATTTAGCCTAACACCTGGATGACAAGTTGGAGAAATTTAATATATGTCTGTTTCAGAACAAAATTTCACACAGTGATGATTTTTAGTAAGTCTAGAAGGAAAGCCTTCTCTTTCTTTCCTGGACATTTCACAGTTGTTTCTTTTCAAGACTTGTAAGACACCATGTTCTTGATTTTTATAGAATTTGACATTGAACACTACAAGCAGCTTGACAATAATTTGCTGCAAGCCCAGTGCTATACCTTGTCACTGATGTAACAAGGCTATCTTTAACCTTAAGAATGAAATGATGTTTTGCAAGTATATGGCTGAAGAAAACCTTCTTAGCATGTTCTCTTTTCTTCTGAAACTTTTTTCCTATATTTGATCTAAAAATATGTTCCATGTTCATCTAATCTGATTCATCTGGCCCGTTAATCTGCACTATATTCAAAAGTATTTTCAAACACCTACTTTTGTAAAGATATCATATGTGTCAATAAAGCATTTAAATTTTGACTTCTAGTTTTCAAAAAAATATGTTAATTCCCGTGTCACAGCTTGTCAGCCTCACTGATGTGGTGCCTGGGTTCTTGTAATTACCCATTGCAACATGCTCTGAAGTGTCATTTTAGTAAAGCAATGTAGCTTTTTCCTTATCAATAAAGGCCAACTGGCAAGAGAAGTTTATGTTGCTGAAGCTAAAATGGCTATTCTGAGGGATCACCACTTCGCTCTTCCTTCAAGTTCCTGGATTTTTATTGTAGTAGGGGAGTATTTAATTTTTATTCTTTGTTTTCTTATTCAGTGTATTGACTTACACCTTGCAATACGAAC
Source organism: Pygoscelis adeliae (assembly GCF_000699105.1). NCBI lineage: Eukaryota > Metazoa > Chordata > Aves > Sphenisciformes > Spheniscidae > Pygoscelis > Pygoscelis adeliae. The sequence continues at coordinate 4,114,967 of NW_008825428.1, forward strand.
AAACAGTGAGAAACATCAGTAGATGCTGAAAACAAAGCAGAGATAGGTTGAATGTTTTCTTCTGGTAAGGTTTTTTCCTTTCTTTTCCTTGTTTTTTGGTGCCCAAGTCAGCTATTTCTTCTGGTAGGTGTTATATACTTTAACAAGAAACAATAACTGTTGGGTAATCAAGAGACATGAAATTCAAGGGTTCTGATAGTCTAAATGTAATGCAAGCCTCGCAGCCAGATTTGAACATTCTTTTTTAAATGAATGGCATATTTGTTAAAAAGTGTAGTTTTTGTCTTCCGAACCCAGTAATGAATTCATGTTGAATCTGCTGGATAGTTTCAGCTGTAAAAGCAAAGAAATCAACAAACAAAATCCTCAAGGCTAGTCTTATCAAGCTGCCAAGGTAGGAAATGGCATTTATTATCCCAGTGATTATGAATGTGGAAGACTTGGATTCTTTCTTTACCTCAGATTTGGGAATTGGTTTGATCCTGAATATAGTAGCTAAGCTGAGTGAATCCTGCTCAGCATCCTGTCACTATTCCTGTGCAAGGATCATGTGTGAAAAATCCTTCAGAAGCCAAATTATAATGGCAGCATGTGTGGCAGATTTCTACCCCTGCCTGTTTGCTTTGTTTTTTTTATCACAGAAGTGTTTCAGTGACTATTCCTTCCCCCCCCACCCCCCGGAAGGGAACAGAGGGTCTCTCATAATTTCATTAAATGAAGCTATAATAGATAAACACCTTAGTTCTTTCCTTCCTCCAAACTCACACACTTCTGAATACAGGTGTCATCTCTGGTTAAGGGAAAATCTGTGAGAATTCCTTGGTAAAATATTATTAGCCCATGATTTGAACAGTTACCAGGAACAGTAGCTTTATGACTAAAATGAGGATAGTTGATTTAAGAAAAGGTAGTACAGTATTGTGATCAATGGTTATGTGAAACCACAAACTGAGACAAAGTATTCACAGTTGCAAGCTAAACCAGCTTGATTTATCTTTCTTTTTTAAAACACGACCTAATTAAACGAAGAGTGTATGGAGTAGTCAAGGTTTATAGCTGAATATCCAAAACATCTGAGGCAATAAAAAGGAAAGCATGAAGCAGCCAAAGCCATCAGGTTATGTCAGATAACCAGAAGGAAGAGCAGGAGAGCAGGGAGCGTTTGCAAGGATGCTAGTGACCTGTGTGTTGAGGAGCCTGAGAAGTGCAAGAATGTAAACTGCTTGACTTTCAGAAGCCAAGGTAATGACAAACCCTGTGAAACTTGGGGGAGAAAATCCAAGTAGAGAAATGCCAGGCTGAATATGCAGTATTGGATTAGCATCTGGGAATACAATTTGAAGCTAAACATGAAGGGAGTGTGAAATGGCAGTTGTCTGAGCTGAATGAAATGTAAACACTCGTCATAACATAAAGATCATTTGATTTTACATTTTATTCAGTCTCTAAAATCATAATTGTTAGTAGAGGGAATGTGAACACCCATTTCCCTGGAATTAGGAAAAACATATGTGACTATTTGTCAGTAATACAAAATTAGTTTGAGTTTTTAGATCCCTATACAGACTTTTAACAAGAGCATTGAAAATGAATGAGCAGAATTATAAATCACAACTTCCTTCAGGCCCAAGAAGAAATAAGCTAGGCTGCCATCACCCTGACATCTACCAGCATATTGCAGAAAACCACTCTCACTAATAAAACCTTCAAAAGTCTATTCAGAATGTCTTTAACACTATAGCAGCACAAAGAAGTATTAACATGGATAAAAATTTGATCTCACATGATTCTGAAGAGAAACCCATTTTAAAAAATCAAAATAAATTTCAAATACAGAAAACAATTTTGGTTTTGATCTCTCCCTCTCTGCTTCTTTGTCATTTTCATTTAATTCTATGTTTTATAGATCCTCTGTTTTTCCTTCCTCTACTCTTTTTATGCTTTCTTCTCAGGATTTCTTGAGTCAATATGAATCTGATAACTTCTCTGCTTCAGTTAACCTTTTAAACATATGATGCTTGTATGGATTTGAAATCAAATCAGATGAATTTGTCTACCCGTACTTACTAATAGCCCAGATAAAAGTCCTTTTAAAAGTACCTGTTTATCAGCTGCTGACTGCAATAGTTCTGCACCTTGAGGGAGAATTTGGCAGAGTTTACTCTGATCTTGACCTTGTATAAGCTTGCATAAAAAGTGGAAGATAAATTACTTAAGGATAATCTCACAATAGGAGCAGAAGACCAAATCAACAGCAAATATAAATTGGCATACTTCCAGTGACTTCAGTGAAGCTATACCAATTTATACTAAGGATCTGACCCAGAGTTGTAACATGGTTACATACCTATCACCATGGTGTCATGCTGTGGAAGTCATGAACTACCTCTCCTTTCTCATGAGAGCAGTTCCACTGGAATAATTAATAGCTTCATGAAGAGGGCAATCTATTTGTTACTTCTATGATGAATTAACAGGAAGTTTTTGTGATACACATGGTTTTTATTTATTGTGTAAAATATAAATATATGCAGTCTGTGCATTTGTATCAGCAAATTACCAGGTAATGTTTGTTTGAATTACTTAGAATCATGCAGATGTCACTTTGCTAAAGCTTTTAAACAGCTTACCTACACTTCTTAGGAATTACAGAGTCACTTTTGTTTAAAGGAGTGTACACTAAAGAAGTGAAAGGGTCAGCGCTGCTATAATTTTACACTGGAAGTGAAATCCATAAGCAAGGCTTTTTATCACATAACTGGAGAAAGTAAAACACCAAAAAAAAAACCCAGAACAAACAAAATAAATAATTGGCATCTAAAAATTTAGCTGAATAAACTCCTTATGGTCCCCACAGGTATATTGGCATTAATGTAAAAAAACCTAGAAATCTTTGAATGAAGCTCACTGTATAACACAGAATTGTCATGGGGTGAAGCCTGCCTCAAAACACAGCCCAAACAAATAAGATATTGACTACATCTGCCCAGCTCTAACTGACTGGGCTAATAACAACCTAAAAAACAAAGAAGGAATAGATTAATTTTGTTATACTACTGTTGTTAATGTCCAATATTTTATAACAAAAGTAATAAATAAGACAACAGCCCTCCTTATTAGACCAGAGAAGGTGGAGAACACATAAGTGGTCCTCCAACAGTAAGCAAAAGGTTGGACCCAAAATGGAGCCAAGAGCCATTGGGTCCAGGCCACCAGATGGGACCTGTTGTCTGGAGCAGAGGTACTGGCAGGAGCGAGGGTCCCGGTCCCAGTCCCCTGGCTTAGAGTGCCTGTCTGAGCTGGTGTGGAGTGGCAGGGACCTTGTTCACTGCAACAGTGTGTTGTGTGTGTTGCAGATTAGAAATTATAGAACAGCAATTGCAATCACCCACTGAGCCCATCCTGCTTAGTGAGTGGGTTTGAGATAATATGTCCCTGAGTGGTGTAGTTCTGTTCTTGCGGCTGCCCCACCTCAATTCCCCCGCAACAAGAACAAATGTAAAATATTGATGCTGTCACCATATTAATTAGCTATACCTGCAGTATTCCCACATGAGTTTTCAAACAAAAAAACCTTACTTTTCATTTGCTGGTATGGAAGAATGCATAACAAGCAATTTTATGGTAAAGATATTGTTAGTAAAGAGCCACAGTACTCATTGCTTCTTGCTGTCACTAGCTTTTGTGAGCCCTGTTTTTCAGGATGCCCAGTAGATACAAGTTGAGTTCTGCTGCCTCCAGCTTCTGGATTCTTATTTTTCTGATTTCTTCATATTGTTGAATGATTTATTTCCAGTTGGGGCAACAAATTCTCTTTCTTCCAGGGCTGTTGTCATAAGTTTCTTGCTGTACATTCGCTTGTTTTGTTGGTGACATGTAGTAATATTTATTCTACATTCTGATATTTCTATTTGTTCCCTAACTTCTTCATACTCCCTTTCAAATCTGAAGTGTATTGAACGTTTGCTCACTGTACATCATATGCCAGAGAGGGTGGATGACAACTTTGTAAGGTTGAGCATGGAGGCTGGCACTATGAGGGTATGTGGGCTGGTGGACAAACAGAATTTTCTTGTGAATGCATTGCATATCAATAGCTGTCATATAAGATTTTTTTCTCCTATTTTTTACACAAAGAGTATCTGACATCAGTCTCCTTTCAGTATCCATGAATCAAAAAAGTATTCTTTTCCAAAAAATATAAAACTGAATCCTTAGAGATATTTAAAATTAGAGGTATTTAAAATCACCTGCAGATGAGAACATATTATAAAGCTGGCTAAGGGTCAGCATAAATATTCAGAGGAAAAAAAAAAAAAGCATAAAGGCCCTGTTTATGTCTTTCAAGTGATAAACCAAACCCAGAGACTTAAGAAATAACTATTAACTTTATGCACTGGGCTCTCGGTTTTTGTTTTCCATCTCACCAAAACACTTCATGACTAGTGATACAACATAGCTCTGAAGAATGAATGAAAAAGCTCTATTTAAATCATAGAAAGAATGATAAGAGAGAAGCGTATATCAGTCAGAAAAGGGGCAATTTGGGGAAGTATGTCCAAGAAAACAGAGCAAAAATGGAGATTTCTTGCTGTCTAATGGCAGCTAGGCAGATATATTCTGATATACATGGTATGAAGTCTTCATGATGAGGATAGAGATGGGATGCGTGACAAGTAGAAAGAAAGGGAAAACCCTGGTCATATCACGATTAGCTGCTTTTAGAGAACACCCAAATAGATATAAGCAATATCATAGAATCATAGAATCATAGAATGGTTTGGGTTGGAAGGGACCTTAAACATCATCTAGTTCCTGTGGGGATTAACGGCACGGACTCTGGCAAGCAGCAACCAAAGACCTTTATTGCTCTTTGTTAGCGTTCTTTATAG
>NW_008825428.1:4120068-4121745 GCF_000699105.1 Pygoscelis adeliae
TCCTATCCCCACATCTCCCCCCTTTTGTTTTACTAGAAACACTGCTGAAACTGATCTTTCAACCATTTTTCGTATACCCTGTAACAAACACGGCACGCAAACCAGAATGCAAAGGAATATCACCAAGCATAGTCCTCCTAGCTTGGCTAGTCCTTTTAACCAGCTTTTTAAACCCCATCCCCCAAATAACTTATCCAACCAGTTCCAGGGGTCTTCCACTCTTAATTTCTGTACTCCTTCCTTCAACATCTGAATACTGTGGTAAATTGATTCCGAATGGTCAGATAAATTCATGCAACACATTCCTTCTAATTCTTCACATCCATGTCCTTGTGCTAAAAGCAAAAAATCTATTGCTGCTCTATTTTGCAAAGTAGCATGCCGTATAGAATCTACATCCATTAGTAACCCTGTTAGTGCTTCAGAGGTTGCATTAGCTTGTTTCGCTAGCCAACATACTAATTTATTTAATGTGATCAAACACTTTGCTGCCGCGACACCCCGAACCAAAATTGCAACCGCAGCTATGGTGTCCCGGTTCCATAGGTTGACAGCATCATCACATTGTGAATTATAGGCATGTGCCCTGCGCTTACTGCGCGTCTTGGGAGCACCCCTTCTATGATCTAAGATCGATGATGCATTTGGTGTTAGTAGTGTTAGTCTTCCTAACAAACACGGCCCAACCTTAATATGAGAGGGAATGCCAGGCCAGGCCCTGTCTCCACATATTAGAAAGACCCCCCTGGGCAATTCAATAGGCGCATTCGATGACTTAGATATGCTGCTGCTGGTCTGGTTACACCACAGTGACTCATTCTCATAGATTTCCATGGTAGCGTTAACTGACCAGGCACGGGAAACATTGGCTCCTGAATAATTGAAATACAAACACCAATCCATTTTTGTGGACCCTAATAGCTCGAGTTCCTGAGGCTCTATTGGCAAGTGATTAAGATGCGGTAGGCATCCATCCCAATTGTTAGTAGTGCTTTGCTCCCCCCACCCCCACCCCCCCCCGCAGGCGGCATGCTTCCGTGAAAGGATTCGTCAGTCCCAAGGCCCAATTATCTAAAGGAAGTCCCACTAGGCAGGTAGAAAAGGGGTTGTCGGGGGAAGATATCGAGAGGCAGATGGAATCTTGTCCTGTCTGATTGGCCAGAATCACCCAAATATTTTGTTTCGACTGTGAGGGTACTTATAACGCGGCGACCGCACACAGTGATACTGACCACAAGATGCCCATCCATGCTGGTCTCATGGCTTATGTTCTCTTTTTGTTCCATTTCCACCCAAATCGCTTGTCACACTGTCGTTTGGTACTTTCCCAATCTATTTCCCACACCGTCCACAGCTGGGGGATATAATGTGATTTCCCACACACTAGCTGTAGAATCTGTGGTTCGGTACTCCCGGTGGTGTTCCCTTCACACCTTGCGTAGCTCCCAATAATCTACTTTAAACCATCGATGCATCCACGGACTCCTTCTTCAGATACGGTCGAACACAGCGGGCGGGTATCCATTGGGGTCCATGATCTGTGGAAACACAAGCATATCCTCTCCCCCATGTTATAAGATCATAAGGACCTTCCCATTGGCTATTTTCCAGTGACTTGACCCACACCCGAGCCCTTTCCCCTGCTGGGGAAGCCGAGTTATAAGATGCAAAATGTCG